>NW_024412377.1:45106428-45211801 GCF_014898765.1 Herpailurus yagouaroundi
CACTGACCTGGCAATCTTGGGCAAGTGCCTTCTCTCTGAGCCTCACTCTTTATGAGCATTCATAAAATACTGAATATATTAGATGTGTGGACTTTTTCCCTAGCATCTCAAATTATAGCACATTCAGAGTAACTTACATGTTGTTCTATACTCTGCTTTTACATTTTGATTAATGCTGCTTATGTGTGTGTACCTAGGATTTTTATTTCATTTTACCCTTTGTCCTTATCAATCATCATGATTCTCCATTTTGATCTCAATCTATGTGATCATTACCTAAAATTTCTTTAGCATTTTTCCTAGCTTTCTCAGGGGCTCTTACACGTGTTAAGTTAAATTTGCATTCTTCAAAGCTTTTAGGCTTTCAAGAGATCGTGTACTCAAAATGCATCAATTGTTTGATCAAATAAATAGGTCTGTAGAAATGCATTCAATTCTTATGAGCAGTCATTTGTCTCATGTCACCACTCATGCCAACGGATAAAATAAGAATATTTTTATCTAATCAGGGGGATCTTGCTCATCAATTTTACCATGAAAACCACCCAGCCAGACTTTGGGGACACCTATAGAAACACATATTAACACAACCAAGGCAGAGACTACTGCAACTGCTTCCATGCTAGAAGGAATAATACATGGCCTGTCTTTCAAAGACCCCCCTGGTAAGAGCTACTTTGCTACTAAGACAGTGCCAGATTTGTCATCAGCAAAGTCATCCAAAAGGGTACCAAGGACCTTTCTGAGAAAGATCCCAGAAGTCTGTCCTGTCAATATTCTGATCACATAATAAAGTCACTGGTTGAGGCATTTGGTTTAGACCAAGTCATGGACATTCAATAATTCAATTAGTTGAGTGTTTCCTGCATTACTTGCTTATCTAAGTAGACTGGACTATTCAATATGATTATTCGTTGGAGATTCATCCTTTGGAGATTCATCCTTTCATACAGCCACCTAAACTTGTACCTCATTCTGCTGTAGATGAAAATTTTTCAGTTGTCTGAATACATTTTCATTAGAGCCAGTGATACTGGCATCCCATCCGATTCTTGCAGCAGGATGCTTGCTAAGGTCAACATTCCTTATAAAGCACCATATCATGCCTTAACCTCTTCTCTTAAATCTCATTTTTTCAAGGCCCAGTTAACATCATACAAACTATTTTTCCTTACTACACAACTTGATAGTGGCTTCTCCCCTCACTCTTCTGAATTCTTTTAGGATTTACCAGTAACTCACGCATCAGATAACTATAATTTATAAAAAATTACTATCAGAGAAAAGAATATATAAGAGGCTCCATTTAAAAATAAGGGTAAGAATGCCTGGGTGGCTCAGTTGGTTAAGTGTCTGACTCTTGATTTTGGCCCAGGTCATGATTTCATGGGAGATCAAGCCCTATGCTGGGCATGGAGCCTGCTTAAGGATTCTCTCTCTACCTCTCCCACTGCCCCTCCCCTGTGTGTGCACTCTTTTTCTCTCAAAAAAAAAAAAAAAAAAAGACTAAAATTTTGTGGTAAACTACGAACAAAAACATATTTGTGACTTTATCTCAAAAACTAATACTTTAGATATTTAACAAGATTTAGATTTTTATGACTATGCATTAATGTTTAGAGTGAGTAATGCAGGCATCAGTCAAAAGTTGGGGATGAAAATGGTACGATTTTTCAGAAAAAAAGAATATGGTAGCATGAAAACAACATCTTTTACTTCATGCTTACAGCACTGTAATTAAGCATGTTTTTTTGCAACATTTGTGAGCTTATCCAAGAGCTTCTGTTTCATCTTTGATACTCAAGTCATCCTTTCTCAAAGGCCATATTATTTCATCATCCTTGGTGATTGGACCATCCTCAACTGACTGGGTTCATTCTGTCAGAGCCTTTATTTGCCAATGAATTTGCAAGGTATTTCAGTATAACTTTTATAGACTTAAAATCTTGCATCTGATGCAAGGTTGGCAATTTTGCTTTGCTAATTGTCAATGCATTTCTATGTATTGTCTTACAATGCACTAATCGGCATGAGTGCAAAGATATAGCAGCTCTTCTTAACACGTGTGGATTGTGGGTTGAAATAAAAATAGAAATTCACTTGCAATTCACTAAATCCAGTGATTTTTTATCATTGTAAGTTTATTTAGTCAAAGGATACTAAAAGCGCAATAATTGTGATGACAAAGACAAGTTTGGGGCCTTGAATTTCTAGATGTTGAAACAAACAAAAGTCCCTTCATACATGAAAAAATTGAGAACATATGATTTAGTCCAGTGATTCTCAGCATCACCTGGGACCTTGTTAGAACGTGTCAGAATGTCAGGAGTGCAAATTCTCAGGTTACTGAGTCAGAAACTCTATGGGTAGAACCCAGAAATCCGTATTTTAAGTGGCTTGTCAAGAAATTCTGATGCATGCTAAAGTGTGAGAACCATTGATTCGGTCTAATATTGTTTTACTGATGAAGGAATGAAGTCCCAGGAAAGAGAATGCTATTATTGAGTTCCAAGAACAGGCAAGAGTCACGTTCTTCTGATTTATGCAGCATTCCTTCCATCTTTTATACAACAACCCCCAAAATATTATATTTACATGGAGCACACAAAGTATGCTAGGTACTTATTTAATTATCACCATAGTTCTAAGAATTTTTTTTTTTAATTTCCATTTTACAGATCAGAAAATGCTCAGAGGGATTAGGGTATAAGCCCTATTTAGTAAGGGGTTGAGTCTGGAGTCAACTTTTTTTTTTTCAAACTTCAAATTCTGATTTCTTTTAACGAACTACAGTACCTGATCTACCTAACCACATCATAAATTTTTCAAGACTGAACTATAAATGTATAGCTTATTTATAAATGTTATCACTGCACATCATTTATATAAATGTTTTCATTGCACATCATTTGAATCACCATTATAGGGCTAACTTGCCCCTTGGTGGAGGAAGAAGCACAGTATTTCAGAGAATGACTATTTCTGTCTCTAAACTTTGTAGCCACAGTTGATTAAATTCACAACTTTTCTAAATTTCAGCAACAAATGCAAAAATCAACCTACATCAGATTGGCCAGATATTCTATTTTTATTCTTTTTTATTATGTATAACATGCTTCTCATTGTTGTATGTTTGGGGACTGACGTTTGGATTTTTTAGTATTTTAACTGGTGTTCATTTATCATATTTGAGGCTTGAGGCTATGTTAACAAGTGGTATAATTTTAGAAATATGAAAAAAATGTAAAGTTAAGAGAATGTGGTAAGAGAATAATATGTTAAAATATAGATTCTCAATATAGAAGTACTGCTTTTCTTCTTTTAAAAAAGCTACTGATAATAATTATCATTGTCAATAATCACTAATGCTTATAAAGAGCTTATTATCTACTACGAACTAAACTAGGCCCTTTTTATGCATTACCTCCTATAATTTGCACAATAATCTTATGATGTTAGTTTAGTAATGTTATTATTCCCATTTTATAGATGAGGAAACCCAACTTTCAGAGATTAATTTGGCCAAAGTGGCAGAGTCTGTAAATTAGACATCCAGGACCCCACTACTCCAGTGGCTGGATCTAACCACATCCCCCCAAACAATCATCATGCTGCTGCTCAAAGCGATGATTTCCACTGTCCTGCCCATGCCATGATAGGTCCTCTTTGGAGTCCCAAATATGTAGGCTGATAAGCTAAGATCCCACAATCTGACCATAACCTGTGATTTCCCTGACTTACTTCATGCTATTCCTTTCATGTCATTGCTGTGCAAATCAACTATTTCCATATATATTAGTCATATCCCAACTCCAAGCAGTCCTGCTCCTCCTCCATCTCTAGTATAACCTTTTCCTCTTCCATCTCAGCCTATTGTAGTCCAATTCAATTCTATTCAGTTTGCTTTGAGTTTTGAACCATGATAAAAATAATAAATTTTTATTATGCGGTGCTGCGATGAGAGTGTGAACACACTCCCAATAGTCTGAATTGTATCTATGAAAGCCAGCAGTGGTGATGTGGAGTTTGACTGGCTATACTCTGGTCCCCGATCTTGGTACTACTTTTACGTGCTCCAGAAGGTGAGACCTTCGTGGGATGGACATGACTAAGGCAGTCACACAGTGTGGCAATATTATGGCAATAAGGCTGCCGATCTAGGAAGAGGACAGGGCATGCAAATCCTGGCCACAAACTGTGCTGAAGCTTCTCCTGAATGTCCATGGTTCTGGTCTCTACCACTCAACTGGCACCAATACTTTTTATCTTTTGTTGTTGACATTTCCCTCCATCTTTATATTATAATTCACTTCTTAAACTAAATGTGAGGGGAAAAATACTTCAATGTAAAAAAAAAAAAGTCTCTTAGAAATCAGACAATTGGGCAAATAGGACATGAGCAATGAGAGTCCAAAGAGATCCAGTAACACAAAAAGATGCTCAAGCTCCATTGTATTTGAAGAAAAGAAACTTTAAAAGATGGCTTAACATTTTCCACCTATATAATTGGTAAAATACTTTTAAATCCATGCATTCTTCAGTCAAGTGGTTATAGTGTTAGTAATTTTCCTATAGTTCTCCTCTCACAAAAATGCTCAACATAAAAAGGAATGGTCAATGAAAAAATGTTTTCAATAGTTTAAACCTGGAAATAATCTATAAATTCATTCATACATAACTGAATAAATACTAAACATGTAACCAAGTCCCTTCTCCAGAAAAGGGTATTAGAGAATCTGTGGGAAGACTTGAGAGGAGAGGTGGCTTATCATCAGCTCCCTATTTGGAATTCCAGATGGAGACTCCACGTTGGGTAGGGCCACAGAGAAGTAAAAAGAATGACTCTGGAAGGGTAAAGGGTCTTTCAGCACTTCTGGTTTTTTCCACAACTACCTTAATACTCACGGTGTTTTGTGGTCATTTTCAGACAAAGAGCTGCAAAAATTTGTACGGCCCAACACACACGCTCTCAACTGACGTCCAACAAGAGAACACTCTGCCTTCTTGTTTCACTTCTTATACTGTAAACAGTCTGAGAAGCCTGTTTTTTGCAGCCTATTTAGTGTCACATTTCCACATTTTTGTGCTTTCAGTTGGTGATATGGCTGTTTAAAATAGCCCCCCTAAGCACAATCTGGAAGTGCTGTCTGCAGTTCCCAAGCACAAGAAGGCTATGATGTTCCTTATGGAAAAAGTTAAGTGCCTAAGATAAGCTTTGTTCACGCATGAGTTACAGTGCTGTTGGCTGTGAATTCAACATTAATAAATTTACCATATATATTAAATAAAATGTCTTTGAACAGAAACATACATAAAACAAGGTTATGTGTTGATCAGTGATGAAAATGTGAGCAGAGGCTCTCAGGAACTTAACCCTACATTCCCCCTAAGAGTAATGGTTCCATCACTAAGTCAGTGCTCAGGGCAACTTCACAGAACATAACCCTTGCAAGTAATGAGAACTGACTGCATATAGACAAGAGCAACACGTTTCTACAAAACTTACAGGAAAATAGAGGATCACTGAGCCCAGAGCCAGACTGTTCTTTCCAGGGGGTCTTGGGCTCTTCCATGGGATCTTTATGAAAGTTGAATTGACCCTACCACAGAGTCTTGGTTGTGGGGGGCGGGGCTGGGCAGCGGGTAACAGGCAGTCAAAATCAGAGGCTGGCTGGAGAATGTGTCCAGACGTAAGATCTATTGTACCAGCTAAGATCAAGATGGTCCAAGACAGCAAGAATGTCTGACTGGTTCCTGGTACAGCTGGATGAACCTCCTTTAATACCAACACATGGTGCTGAGGAACCAGAATAGCCTAACTCCTTATAGTATAACCCATGAGAATCCAGAAAATGTCCCAAGGACCCCCCCTCAGTCACTCTGAAGTCTTGACATCTTGTTGATACACCAAAACTATCCTAAGGAATGATAGGAAGAAACCCTAAAAGACCAAGCATCCACTCAATGAGACAGAGTTCATCAAAACAGACATTTTAAAACTAAGAGAAATCATCTTCATTCAGGACAGGGCAGGTCATTAATGAGTTGACAAGTATTTACATCTTCCTTCCTTTCCCCCCACTGCCACCACTCCACCTACTGACCACAGTTGGGGAAGGACTTACTGGAAAATAAGAGAATTTGTAGAAACTAAAAAAAAAAAAAAAAAAAAAAAAAAAAAAAAAAAGCTGCAGCATACTATACATATGACTTTATTTAAAAAATATTCAATGTTGCCACAATTCTATCAAATATTTAAAGGGAAGGTCTATATGTGCTAACATAAAAATATACCAATATACTTTTTATTTTAAAAAACCAGTCTCAGTATATGGTATGTAATGGATATGAAATTAACTGCAGATTAAGAATAAATATATATACGTGTTTCCTATAAATGCATATAATTTTTTTAGAAAGATGCACAGAAAAGATTTTTAAAAATACTTTAGAATCTAAGTTTTGACAAGGCAAGGACTCTGTCTTACACCAATTGTTTGCTGTGCCCAGTATGTTGCCTTGTATATATATATATATAATGTACTCTTAATATTTCTTGAAAATGAATGAATGGGTAATTGAACAAAAATGAGAAGGGAGGAGTGTCGAGGCTTGTCTTTGTATTTTTATATTCTCTAGTGTCTGCACGTGTTAACATAGCATGTATTACATTTAGAATAATAATAAAACAATCTGAAATGATTATACCCACTTACCCTTCAAAGGCTCTAAGCCCCTTTCCACACTGCAGTTATAGTCTCCATTCCCTAGTAACTATTCTACCTCCTCACACACAGAGAAACACAGAGTTATCTTTAAAATCTTGTTTGTACGTTGGAACTAAACTTTGACTACACCTTCTCTGACCAGAGGTAGCTATTTGACATAGCCTGATCTGATTCTATCCTTTGTAAATGTGAACTTGTATGTGCCTGAGACATTACACATTACAGTCTCTGAATGGCTGGGATTTGAAATTGTGTATTTGGAAGTAGCAAAGCAAGCTAATCATTGGGAAAGAAGAATGAGGTAGACAGAGAGAAGCCTGGGAGCCATGACAGGCACAGAGAGAGAATATATAAGTTCCTGACATCTTCCTATTTTTGTTCTCTTTTTGAGGGTCAGTTTCATCCTTACTCTAAGCTTTGGTGAGATACTCTTTTATGAAAAAAATAACCAATTATGTGAGATAAGCCATAAAGAGCTGATCTCTGTTAATACCCACTTTAGAGCTCTAACACATTTCCTCGCTGCCTCAACAATAAAGGCCAAGCATTATTGCCCATATACAAAGCCATGTAGAAGACCTTCAAAAATTGCCTCTCACCTACCTCGACAGCCTCTTCTCCTGCCTACTCCCTTGTCCACTCCCTTCCTGCATTGGCTTGGAACACCATTCCACCTTCTTCATCAGGCAAATACTGACTCAGTTCAGTATTCATTTCTCCGCAGAAGCTTTGTATGGCCATTGCAGCAACCACTACCATCCCATCATGTCTGAGTAAGGACCCCAGTGTGCTTCCCTCTCTTACAGGGGCACTCCACACACTGTAATACATTGATTTTCCATGTGTTTGACACTTCTAGACTGCAGCTTCCTTGTGGATGGAGTCCTTCCCATTGGTGGCTTTATCATGAGTGTTTAACACGGTTGGTTCATCTCACATTCAATAAATATTGACTGAATGAATTACTCCTTTTGTATCCATGCCCTATAGAATCTTAGATTTCCATGCATTAGAAATTTATTTTGTTGATTAAAATATCTAAAAAAATGTCCCAACAATGAAATGTTGGCCAATCCGATACTTTGCATTTGCCCTGTCGTCCAAACTAAAAGACTAAAAGAGGGAACTAATGGATGTAGGGACCATAGGCAGTGGTAGATAACTCAAGATAGACCAAATTAGAGAATTCTGGGAGAAGTGAGCTAATTATTTCAAACTGTTAGTATGATAACCAGACAGCAGACAATAAAAAACAATGCTCATAATTGCAAGCTTTTTATAGCTATTGGACATTGTATTGAATGACAATTTTTTTAAATGATACAAAATCTCTCAAAATAATTTTCTCCCTGCTTTAATCAAATTATTGTACTTTTATCTTTTCCATATACTGCTTCACATAAAGTTTTCTCATCTACTCTACCTTCCTGGTTTTAGAGATGAAAAAATGCAGATTTGGATGGAAGTGATGTGACCAACGTCTGAAAGCCAATTAGCAGCTGACCTGGGAATAGAGGTCTGTGCTTTCAGCTTCCTTCTTCCATCGAAATGCGTTTTCTTCAGCTTTAATAGAGAGTTTGCAGCTCATTCTCAGTGCCCTTAGCCACGGGGGGGGCGCCCCCACCTGAGCCCACCTAGAATCTAATGTTTCAGGCTTGCTGAGCTCTAGCCCCCTGGATAGCAGAGGTATGTAAAAACCAAAAGAATTTTACTGGAAACTGATCTCACAGGCAGAAATCAAAATGACATCAGCTATAATAAATAACTGTAGTGTTGTCTTGAAGTAAAGGTTGGCTGTGTCTCAAGCGAGGTCAACTTTTGGCATCCACGTGCAATAAATATAAGGCAGCTTATCTTTTTGAAAGCAGGAGACTATAAAAACACAATTGCCAGAATGGGAGAAAATTGAAACTGATTTCCATGGCAACAAAAGAGTTATGCGGATGAAATAGAGGCCCATAAAAATCTATGTGTTCCACATTAAAGGTAGAAAAATGGAAGTAAACAACATGGGAATGATATTCATCAAAAATTCCCTGAAAGAGAAAGCTACCACAGAGACTCCTGGAGTCTAGGAGCCAGAAGGGAAAACCCTCAACTAGAAATCCCAGGTCTGGCTATTATGATCTACAAATACCTCCATTGTTAAGGTCCTCCTATACTAGTGTGGACTGGACTCTTCATTTGTCATTTGGGTATTTTCTGTGGCAAACTTTTAAGGACTCACTGAATCTCTAGGTGAAAGATTTGGACTGAGGTCAATGGATGCCTTAATTATGTTAGAGACCTCCTCAAACTGTCATGCTTCTCTTTCCTACTACCCTAAGTTCTGTCTTCCCTGCTGATTTTTGCTCAGGGTCTCTCCTCCTGTGTGTGCTCTCTACACCCTGGTGGATTTGCTTTTATAAAACCAATGTCCTTCAGGATCCACCTACAGCCCTTTCTACAGATCCCCACTGACAAACTTCTTAGAAGGACACATCGACTCTTAGTATGTTAACCCCTGGCATGCTACCCATCTCCTATCATGTTCCCAGCACTCGGAACCTGCATTTCTCCACCATTTCATGCTTTCATGGAACTCCAGACCTTTGCAGATGTTACTTTCATTGTCTGGACCTTCTTTCTTTCTGTGGTTCTCCACCTGGCTTTCCCTCATTAATAGTGGAAGCAACTCCTCCTGGAAGCCTCTGCTGACTGCTCTATCCCTCTCTCTGGGCCAGGTGTCCCTGAGAACACTCTTTGCACACACTGATTACAAATACTTTTTATACTGTACTGCAATTGTCTTCTTACTTGCCAGTCTCCCCTGTGAGGCTGTAAGTTTGTTGTGATTTATCTGTCATTATAGCCCTAGTATCTGGCACACAGCACACATTCAATACTTACTTATGGCCAGAAATGAACTAGAGATAAATATCCCCTATGAGTGTTTGCCCAGGTTATTCCTGCATGCCTTTCCTAACTTGAAGCTCATTTGCTCTAATGAAATCCCAATCCAGTCTTAAATAGTTCAAACATTTAGCAAGTTCTTTCTCATTTTTCCTTTTTAGGCCCATGTATTGCAATCTTTATGTATCGTTACATTATGTTTCGTTATTTAAAATGGCCACAACCTCTAGGCAAGCTCCTGATGGCCTCTTCCTATTATTCAATTTCTCATGAAGGAAAATGTATGGAATCACAGAATCAAATACCCTGTGTATCCTTTTGGTACTTAACCTCTACCTGAGGCTGCTCCCTTAGGTTAGTCTAAATCTACAGGGAGGGAAGAAAAATGAGAAGACCAACAGAAAATAAAGCCTATGTCCACACAATGACATACACAAATATTCACAGCAGCTGACTTGTAACTGCCAAAAATTGAAAGCAACTCAAATATCAAAGGCAGATGCATAAACAAATTATAGTATATCCATACCATAGAACACCACTAAGCAATGAAAGGAAGAAACTAATACATGCAACAGAGAATCCTGAAGGTAGTGTGGAGTGAAAGAAACCAGGTAAAAAATGTGCATAGTGTATGATTTCATTGATTTTAGATTCCATAAAATATGTACTAATCTATAGCAACAGAAAGCAGTTCAGCAGTTATTGCCTGTTGTTAGGGAGTAGGGAATAAAAGGAAGGAGAGATTGTAAAGGGCCAGGAGGAAACTTTTGGAGGTGATGGATATGTTAATTATCTCGATTTGATGAAAGTTTTATAGGTATATGTATATCAAAACTCAAGTGTACCTTTAAATATGTGCAGTTTATTGTATGCCAATTACACCTCAAGGAAGGAAAGATGGGGGGAAGAAAAGGAGGGAAGAGAAAATTATTTGAAATATTGCAACTTAATGTGACCTACAGCAAAAATGACACTCTACCAGCAAAAACAAACATGCTTACCCAGGGATACAAATCCCAATGTGTGGATAAAAAAATGGAATCCAGTGGGAGTTTTCCACCTTCTAATCATGCAGGAAGATGGTGATAGGTCCACAACCGGAGCCACTAACTGGTTAGAAGCAACAAACCATTATCTTCCTGTATTCCCTAATTCTGTGTGTGTGTGTGTGTGTGTGTGTGTGTGTGTGTGTGTACACGCACGCATGCGCGTAATGGCAAGACCCATCCACAAACCTGTGATGGCACTCTATCATAAATACCAAGCCTCCACCTAAGCAAGTGTTTGCAGAAGCTCTAACACATGGACCCAATATATGTTATAGCTTTATTTCCCATTTTCCCTTCTTTACTATCTAATTGAAACATTCCACATCATGTCACCAGGCTTTTGGTTTCTTAGTAATCATTTCCTCCTTTTCAACCTCCAGACATGCAACTACACAGATTGTCATCTACTTTGCATACAAAAGTGCTCAATTCATCAAGATAATTGAATTACTTAGAGAGCTCTACTCAACTCAGTTTCCATCTCCTTCTAGAAAGTAATATCCCACTGTCTTCCCATCCCCTCAGCCTCTCATAAGCAATGGTGGGATCAATGGTAAAGATGGGATCACAGGTGGCCTTACCTGTGTGCTATTTGCATACATATTTGTATTGGGCTTGGACTTCTGTAGGGTAAAAATGCTTTCACTTCCTGACTCCTCACACAGGCTGGCACATATTCTTTGGAAATGTTTTCTTCTTGAATGGTGAAAAGAGGATCCTTTTTACCTCAATAAAGGAGGTAATTTTTGCTGTGCTATTATTGAACTAGCAGCTAGACTTTTATACATTATGAGAACAAAGACCGTTCTGTTCACACTGTAGACTCAAGGTCTAATGCAGAGCTCCATGTAGGAGTGGCCCAGTAAGTATCCAGAGGATGAAATGTGGCCAAGGTGTGGATCTGAGGTAAAGTCATGGTGCTTACATAACCCACCACGCCTTCTCAGATCTGCTTTCCCTTCCTTGAACCTCACAACATTCCTGGGAAATTGGTAGAAAATGCATTATAGTTTACAGATTAGGAAACAGGGGTTTAAGGACTGGACCCATTCCCAAGGCTTGTCATATCCAGGATAGCATTCACACTAGGGCCTGCCTTCCCTCCTTTCCTCAAATATATATTGAAGACTGTGCTAGGAGATGGGGATCACAGTGAACGAGGAGGGTGCAGCCCCTTCTTTTGTGGAATTTAAAGACAGAGGGAAAGACACAAAGCAAAATGGACAGTTACAAAGTGGTACTGTTACTAGCTCCAGGATGTCCTGAGAGGGGAGAACAGGCCAAATAGCCCCCAAAGGGGTAGGAGAATAAAGAAGGAGGGGAGATAGGAAACAGGACAGGAAATTGTCCTTTCCAGGAAGGATTAGGAGCTATGGCCTGGGGGATGTGCAGGAATTGGCCCCTAGTTGAAGGGATGAAGGGGTAGTGTTCCAAGTAAAGTACTAACATTTTCTTATATCATGTTTATAAGTTAAGGGTTTTTCCAAAATGTAGTTTCTGTTGGAAAAGCTTGACCATTTTGATGCAAGCCTATGGTTAGTCCTGACCATATTTCTGAGCCTCTCCCTGCATTCTCTTAAGTAACTTATAATAGTATCTAAAACCTGCTGCCCATTCTCGAGGTGAAACAGATCCAGGTACTCATCTGTTTGTGTATAGGAAAAGTAAAATCTGCTAAGCAGACAATTATTTTTCTGAACTAGACTGTGGTATATATAGATCTGCTGCAAGTTTTAGACGTGCAAGTTCTTTTATTTTGAGGCTGGTATAATATTATTTAAAAAAACAAAAAAGGGGTCCCTGGGTGGCTCAGTTCATTAAGTGTCCAACTCTTGATTCTGGCTCAGGTCATGAGCTCACAGTTCAGAAGCTTGAGCCCCACATCTGGCCTTGGGCTGAGAGCATGAAGCCTGCTTGGGATTATATCTCTGCCCCTCCCTACCCGATCAAAATAAATAAATAAACTCCAAAAAAATTTTTTAATGTTTATTTATGTTTGAGAGAGACAGAGACAGAGAGAGTGTAAGCTGGGGAAGGGGCAGAGAGAGGGAGACACAGAATCCAGAGCAGGCTCCAGACTCTGAGCTGTCAGCACAGAGCCTGACATGGGGCTTAAATTCACGAACTGTAAGATCATGACCTGAGCAAAGTTGGACGCTCAACGTACTGAGCCACCCAGGTGCCCCTAAATAAATGAACTTTAAAAAAAGATATTTACTGGTATTTAAACAACCATGAATCTGGCCCTTAGTAGTGACACCCTGTACAAACATCTTCCGTCTATTATCTCATTTAATCTTCCCAACAATCCAACAAAAAGGATTGTTGGAGCCCTACATCGGGCTCCATGCTGACAGCTCAGAGCCCGGAGCCTGTTTCAGATTCTGTGTCTCCTTCTCTCTCTGTCCCTCCCCCTGCTCATGCGCTCTCTCTCACTGTCTCTCTCTCTCAAAAATAAACATTAAAAAAAATTTAAAAAAATAAAAGAATTCTAACATGTGTCTCTCAAGGCTAAAGTCAAGTTGAAGGCAGTGCTGAATACCTTCTGTTTTTCTTCTGTTGATGTTAGGGAAGAATCTGTCTTCTTGCCATTTCTGGCTACTAGAAGTAGCCTACATTCCTTGGCTCATGGCTTCCAGCCAGCAATCGTATCACTTCAACCTCTACTTTATTATAACATATTTTTCTAGGAGTCTCTTGCCTCCTTTCACTTGTATAATTATTACTACATTGGGCCCACATAGATAATCTAAAATAATCTCCCCATTTCAAGACCTTTACCTTAATCACATCTTCAAAGTCTCTTTTGCCATGGGAGGTCACATAGTCATATGTTCCAAGGATTAGACTGTGAACACGTTCAGGGGGTGGGGTGGGTGCATTATTTGGCCTATATATACTGTCTTTGTTCACTATGTTATAGAGTATGATATTGATTGGTGATACAGTGATATGGTTCTAATTAATGAGGCCCATGACAAAAAGTAACTTAATTTAGCCTTACTGCTAAATTCATCTTTCTTTTACTGGCTTCTGGATCTCTGGGAGACAATTCAGGTGTCCATATCCATAAAGAGATGTCACTAATTCTATAATGGCTTCTCCCTTACAACCATCATATTCATCTCCACATTTTGTTCTATCCCATCAGACATTTTGTAATTCTCCTCCAGCTCACCTTCCCCTGCTTCCATCACCATAACAACCAATGTCCCATGATACATGGCAGAGGCATCAGCAGAAACCCTAAGAGAAGCAAGACTCCAAACACTACACACCTAAGGAACTTATCTTTGCCTTAACAGCATTGCTTGGACTCCTAGCATGACACATGTTAGATCAGCTAGTTTCAGGGAAATCAGCTTCATTCAGACAAAATTAAAAATACTAATGGAAGAACACTGCATCAAGAGTCAGTGGCCTACATTCCAGTTCCAGAATCAAATTTTGGCACTCTGCTTCATTCACTGGACAACTCACACAGCTGCTCTGAGCCTCAACATCTTCAGATGTAAAATGAGGTGAATAGCCTCTTCCCTTCTTCCCTCCCTCCTTTTCAGGACTGGTGAAAAGACCAAAAGAGATCAACACAAAAGTACTTTGCAAGCTGTAAAATACATATCTAGATGGGCCATCAGTGTAATAATTATTGGCAAAGACGCTGCAACATACTGTGGGAGATACAAAGATACGTAAGGCATAGCTGTTGCTTCTAAAGGACTCTATACTTGGATACAGGCGAAGTCGTGGACACCAATTAGCTTGTAATCCCTTCCTGATACGAAGGTTATTCTAAGCTCCATCTAACAGGCACCCTCAACATGGGATGCTGCTCACCCAAGAGAGGACTGCGGGTTTGTGTAACTTGAGAGATTTTGGTCATGGATGTTTCAGTATACTTTTAAATCTCCTACCTTAACTCCAGTAATAGCTAAGCCATTGAGAACTTCTGTTAGTGGTAATTCTCCACTGTTGACATTCATTCCTTAGGACGGAATCCCAATTAGTATAACCACTGGCTTATCTCCACTCCGTTGATTCACTTTGTCCCTGGGGGTAGTGGACAGACTTTTCTGATTGAAAAACTTGACTAGAATAACTAGTAACATTCCATCCAGCTCTTCTTTCCCTTATTAAAGAACACAATTCCTTCTCTGCTTTTTTCTGTCATCCTTGGTACAAGGGGCTCCACTGTGAAGGGGCCTACCTTAGACAAGCACTGCCATGACTGGGGACCAATTCTGAGCTTACAAGTCCATTTGGCGATTGGACCTAAAGCCACATGATCCAATCTGGCTTATATCAGTAAGTAAGATGATAGTTTGTCTCTATAGTTTCTTTTATTTCTCAACCTGATCAAAATTCTGTAGGAGGCTGTTCCAGGACTCCATGACTCGTAGGGTCTTGGGGCCATATTAAATATTTCCCATGAGTTATTTCTTGTAATACGCACAACAATCCCCAACGTATGTATTATTATCTCACAGAATGGGAAAAACTGAGGTAAATTATATAAATTACCCAAGGTCTCCCAACTAGTAAGTGGCAGACTTAGGAGTTAAACCCATGTCTTTCTAAATCTGAAAACTGCATACCTAGCTGAGCTGGATATAGAGAAGATTCATCATGGAGGCAATTCTCTGGTTTCTACCAGGGATAATTTAGACCCCACCAGAACCAAAGCAAGGAGGAGGATTCAGAAAATCTATCTCCCTTCTTTTTTGCTCCTTGCCTGTTCTACGACCACCAGTTTTCATTTCCTTGCATGTAAAGTATCAACAGTAGTAATACTGGGGTTACCTAGGGTACCTGGTTGGTGTAATGAGCACGTGACAGTCCTTTGAAAACTTGAGGGTATGATACCAGTGAAGGTGGTCAGGATTCTCACAAATACTGCCTTAAGATGTTTTAATAAGCAGGGGCACCTGGGTAGCTCAGTTGGTTGAGTGCCCAACTTTGGCTCTGGTCATGATCTCCCAGTTCCAGAGTTCGAGCCCCGCATCAGGCTTGCTGCCGTCAGCCTGTCAGCACAGAGCCTGCTTCATATCCTCTGTTCCCCTCTCTCTGTCCCCTCCCCCCACTTGTGCTCTCCCAAAAAATATTTAAAAAAAAGATGTTTTCATAAGCATCTACAGGCAAACTATCAAGAACTGAATATTGAAATTGTAATTATGGTTCAGTACAGATTTCTGACCAAATTTTCAACCCAACCACCACTATTGTGCCACTTTCGCACAGGCTCCAGCCCCATCAGTACCCATTCTCCTCTGTAATAAGAGGAGTGGTACATCAGATGCATGGCCTAGAACCACATTCCTCAAGGCTGAGCTTAGGTACTGACAATCGCAATGTCAATTCAGATTCAGAAATGTGTCTTACGTGTGACCTATAGATTTTTCCATAACTCAGGAATTTCTTGACATTCTCTGCAAGAATTACTATGTAGTAGGCACAGGATTTTAGAAGTCTGTATACGTTCTTTTTATAAAGATTCATAAACCCACAATCCTCATCTCAATCATAATAATGAAGCCTGAAATTAGGTTCTGACACTGCAGATGGGTTATATGTCATGATTGAAGCTTCTCTAAGTCACCAGAGAATTAAATACTCAATTAATTAGGGAGCAATAATATTCTACCAAAAAATCTCAATATTAAAGCTAAATAGTCTATTGATTTATTTAATTTTATTATCTCTGCTTGAAAAACCAAGTGGAAAAAAACTACACCCATGATGAAGACAAATTAATACTTAAACAGAGTAAAATGACTCAAGGCACATTTCAAGTAAGATTCAAATTGGTCTTTAATTTGAACAAGGAAAAATTTGTGAGGAAAAGTATAGCCAGCATATTTGTTTTTATACTTCTTAAAGACTACACTCTTAACTTTTGGTAAACTGATTACTTGCCATCTGATATTATCTTACAGATTCCATGACATTATCAGTTGGCCACTCTACCCAACTAAATCTCGAACTTTGGTTCTAGAGAGAATACCAGATATGTAGGAATGGAATTTATCACTGCCTCAAGAGTAACAAACTCATGGGTAGAGTTAGACTGGTATGGTAGGTACTATCCTGGGGTGAAGCACACTTTCTCACAACTTTGGCTTTGGACTCAGTCATGTGATTTGCCCGACTCCTCAAAAGTGGTCGTGTGCCAGTTCCTGGTGAAAGCTTTAAGAGATATCCTGTGGCCGTAGACCAGACCCACGACCTCCTGCTCTCTGCCATGAGAACAGCATGTTGCCCCCTCAGTCTGAGATGCACATGAGAAGACAGGTAGAACCTGGCAGTAGAAAAGGTTACGTAATTTATGTCCCATAAATTGAAAACTGAAAATCTAGGGCCCCTTGTTCACAAATGAATAATTTTAAGATAGTGGCAACAGAACATTTCAATCAAAGGTGGGACTTTTCTTTTTTTTTTTAATTTTTTTTTTCAACGTTTATTTATTTTTGGGACAGAGAGAGACAGAGCATGAACAGGGGAGGGGCAGAGAGAGAGAGGGAGACACAGAATCAGAAACAGGCTCCAGGCTCCGAGCCATCAGCCCAGAGCCCGACGCGGGGCTCGAACTCACGGACCGCGAGATTGTGACCTGGCTGAAGTCGGATGCTCAACCGACTGCGCCACCCAGGCGCCCCAAGGTGGGACTTTTCTTAGCGTAAGACCCTATATGGCTGTGCAGACTGCACATCCCTGAAGCCAGCTCTGCTTGGCAGAGCTCCAGTTGAACTCAAGTTTTGATGTTGTCACTAACATTTTGGAGTACTTGCTGTAGCAGATGCTAATAGAGCAGACACCTAAAATGAGTAAGAGTGCTTGTTACTGTGTCAAAGTCTTGGCCCCATCCCAGATAGGCAGCAGCTACTCAGTTTCTGCCAGTTGTTACCCTGCCAACATGCACCCCCATTGCTGCCAATCTCCTTATTTTTCAATACTAGGTGGAAATCCACATTTCATGTGAAACAGCTCCATTTTTTAAGGATAGGTAACTTAACTTTTAAGATATTATACCGGGAAAATAAAAGAGGTCTGTTGTCTAAATCTTGCTCTGTCATTAAACAGTGTGATTTATTTTCTGGTATTGTTTGTCAATATAAACAAAAGGTGACTCAAAATTAGAAGAAGTTGAACAGACCACTGTATTACACTCTCCCAGTTTAAAAATGGGTTCCTCAGAAGCCAGGATAGGAGGAGCAGATCATCATCTAAAATGCCACACAGGTAAGTAGTTTCATCCCCTGAATTCTGAACGTAAGATGAAGGAGGCTTTCAAGGAATTGAAGAAAGACTGGGAGAACATAATAAAAGTTGTTATTCAAATAAGAATAAAGTAAGAGAACTCACTATTCAACAAGTACGGTAAGTCTAGCACACTCATGTACACACACACACACACACACACACACACACACACACACATTAAATCCTTTCATTTAAAAGGATTCAAATGAAACTTCGCTTGAATTTTACTTTGGTAAACATTCTCAATTTTACTTGCCACAGTGTTCTTAATAGAAAAAAATATATGGTGATTTTAGTATACTCTATCCTATGGATTAAGAATTAAAGTGATACATGTAAAATTTTTAGCACTTTACTTTCCACATAGTAAGCTTAGCAATTATTTTTATACTTATGACAGGGATTCCACCTGACTTTACTTACCATTGTACATCTAACCCCTAGAACAGTGCTTATCATAGAGTAGTTAATGAATATTTGTTGGATAAAAAATTTAATTATTATTTCCAATAAGCATTCATTGAGATCTCACCAGCCCTTGTGGAAAATGCAGAGATAGCTAAGTTGAAGCTGTGGCAAATATTATTTCATCTACTGAATATAAATTCAATATATTCAAATATGCTTGATTCTCTTTAATAGAGCCATTTCCTCCCTGATTGCTAACAGAACTCCAATTTTATTCAGCAGTCAGGCAGATGGCAGTGTGCTCAGCAAAGATGGACCCCTCCCCCAACCCCAGGGGATACATTTTGACTGATCTAAACTTAAATTGATCTAAACCAATGGTGATAATACCATTCTCCTTTGCCAGGCACTGATTTGGAGCAAGCATGTGAACCAGCTCGGGCTAATGAGACACAGAGGAATTCTAATGGAGAACTTCTGGGAAATATTTTCTTTCTAGATAAAAACAGGCTGGTAGAAGGAATAGACCTGCTTCTCCCCTTCCCTCCTTAAAGGTTGACCTCTGAGGAGGTGCTGTTTGCAGCTGTGGCAGCCATCTTGCATTCACGAGGAGAAAACCAACAGAGTCACAGAAAAAAAAAATTCCAGTCTCAGAATTATTAAGCAGTAAAATTAAGCAGTTCTGGAACTCTGTTAACTCTGAAATTCTGTTAAAAGAGATATTTTACTGTGTAGGTCAATTTTAGTTGAGTGTTCTGGTATTTTTCCAAACTCAAAGCATACTAATTATATAATAATCTCTACCTTCCTAAGCTCAGACTCTAGGGAATGAAGATATGAACAAAAAATTTTATTGAACCAAGTATGCAATGTTAATTGTCACAAGATGGAGAAAGTTCAAATGCTATGGAAGTTCAAGGGCAGGTACAGACACTTCCAGTTATTGTCTGTCTGTGGTGGGGAAGGGGTAGAGGGACAGGGTCAGATGAAAGGATCAGGAAAGACTTTGAGCCTGAGAGATAGCTTTTGAAATGAAATCTGAATGATGAGTAAAAGTTTAATAGGCAAAAAATGATGCCCTTGTTGTAGGTAGATAATACATCAGAAGCAAGATGTAAAGATAATAAAATGTAAGTCTTATGAAATAAATTCATGGGTGACAAAGATGTAATGGATTACTAAGGAATGCAATAGTATTTTTTTTAAATGAACAGAAACTAGCTGTCCAAAGGGATAATTTACCTCGTCAAGTAGAATCACAGGAGATACTCACACTGAAAAAGCATGACCTTCCTTCATAGATACGAGAATTCTTGCTCATCAGAATTAATTATAAAAACTTGGGAGCTCTACAACTCTGGCAGTATATTTAACATTTGGGGTTGACATCAACTGCTGTCCAACAGTGTCTCCACACAAGAGGCAGATGTAGGAATGAGCAGTCTATGGGTCTGATTAGAAATTATATAGGTAATTATAGGCTTTCCTATAGTTCTAATTGACAGCCCTGGGTGAGAAAGGCAGAAAAGTAGTAATGGTGGGTCTGGGTCTTCTCTACTGGCTCTTAAGCTTACTCCTAAATCATGGATGATTTCCAAATGTGTATCATAAATAAGTAACCGACTTCATGACAGTTATGAGTGACAGATGGTTAAGTATTATTGGCCTCTATTGACATCAGGGCACAGTGGGTAAGATACTGTGTTTGGAATTAAAGTGGCCCAGATTTCAAATCATGGCTCTTCCTCTTACAAGCCATATAGCTTCTGACAAGTTACTTCCCTCAGTGAATTTATTCAACTCAAGAGTGGAGATAATGCTAATGTAGCTTCTCTACGTAAGGCGAATGAAGCAATGATGTGTACATAAACATCAAGGGCAGTGATTGACCTCCAGTAAATATTTCCAAACTCAAAGAACTGTGGGAATGATGGGAGAAAAGAATGGTCTGGATTCATGAAGATATCAGAACAAAGTTTTGTTTGGGGATGAAGGAGCAAAGGACATCTACTGAAACCTAAAAACACCCAACAACAACAACAACAACAACAACAAAACAAGATATAATCATTTATTTTCCAGATAAAAATTACAATTATCCAGCATTGAAAATAGAACAGTACACAAACAGTACACAAACCCAGAAGGCTTAAAAAATCTGTCATTGAAGACAATGATAATGCAGAAGAGAGAAAGGAGGAAAAAGAGGAGGACAGCTGGCATTTCTTGAGCACATATGGGTCAGGCACAATGATAAAACAATGTATGTACAAAGCATGCAACAACTACCCTCTGGGGTAATCACTAATAGTGCCCACATTTTACAAATGAAGGCAAATTAGGCTGAGAAAGTAAGCCTCCCCCCACCCTTACTGAATAAACTGTGATTCATAACCGACCACACAGCCGCTCCCTTGTTACGTGATCACAGATAGAATGACACCTGTGTTCTCTGTCACCAACTCCCAGACAGTGTCCCTTCCAGCTATAACATTCTGTGATTCTATATATTTTAAGAGATTCCTCTGCTACAACTGCAGCTTCAGGTGCCAGATATTTTTTAATCTCTACAGAAACAGACTGAAAGGAAAATATGTATATAAACACATTTTCCTTTTCAAATTTAGTCACTTGTGTTATGCTTACAAATTGTATCCATTTATTATTTTAAGCACAAACTAAACCAAACCTCCAAAACCAGGCAAAGAGTAACAGCACTGATGTGCACTAAGAAAATTTGTAAACCAAGGTCTCTCTGTGGGTGGTTAAATTGCTATTTAAAATACCATTTAGCAGTAGGCAGCCCAAGGTGGGGGGGGGGGGGGAACATAGGAGAATGTAGAAGAGACAAGTCCTTTTCCCCTCCCTATGAAAACAAACTTTTGTGCTGCATTTACTAATATGATTATTTATTTAGGCAGTAGAGATGGAGACATTTATGAAAAGACATAATAGATTTGGGTGTTTACTTGTAGAAATATTTTATTTCATATGTATGGTACATCAGATATTAAAATAGGCTTTAGAGTTTGACGCAGGTTTGAATCTGAGCTGTGTGGCTTTGGGTGCACCTGTAAAATGAGGAGAATCCTAGTACCCAGGTCTCAGGGTAGAAGTGGAGATTGAATGAGATAACCTATGTAATGGGCCCACTAGATAGTGAGGACTCCATAAATATTACCTGTTAGAAAGGGGAGATGAATGAATCAAGGTTCCTAAAACAAACAGGCAAACACACACATACAACTATAAGAAGAAGAAGAGAGTGGACTGAGTTCTAGAAGCAAGAGCTCCAAAACTGCAACTCACACTGTGATTTTGACACAGCCAAGTCTATCCTCCTGGATGTGCAGAGAGAGAAGACGGAAGCATGGCCTAGAGTTAGGATGTTCTGGGAGGAAATGATGGAAGTAGGGCAGTGCCAACAATGAGGTCCACAGGGATGAGTCAAACAGAGCTTCACTGGTTAGGAGCCACCCATGGAAAGGTTTGTGAGAAGAGCATTTCAGATAGAGAGGGCAGCAAATGCAAAGGCCCTGAGGCAGGATTAAACGTGGCGATTTTCTAAGAAGAAGAAGAAGGTAGTGGGGTTCCATAAGTGAGGAGGCACCATGTGTCCTGTCATGAGATGAGGTCTAGAGGAGGGCAGGGGTCAATCATACGCAGGTTACAGGAGGAGAAAACTTGTTGAAGGTCATTGGAATTGTAAAACATGGGAATGGCCCAATGTGGTTTATATTTCAAATGCATGCTCTGACTGATAGGTGGAGAATAGACTGGGCTGGGGGCAACAGTATGATGAGAGAGAAAAGCTTAGGAGACCATTAATCATAGTTCTTGTGAAAGATTATAGAGGCCTACACCAGATGGCCACAGGGAGGAGAGGTGAACAGTTCCTGCGTATATAATGTGGGTTATGCTGAAAAACTCGATGCCTTTGACAAGATGCAGGAAGAAAGGAGAAGAAGAATCAAGATGGAAAGCTAGTCATTCGAATTGAACAACAGGGTAAGTTATGACGCTCTCTGCCGAAAAAACGAAGCAAGTGTCCTGGGGGAGTCAAGAGTCTCCCCTTTCGTAGGTTGCATTTTGCATTCAAGGTTCTGCCAGAGTTCCAACTGGAAATGGATGTCAAGAAGGCAACTGGATGGACAGGTGTTGGAAAGTATAAAGTTGGGAGTCAGCACGTGGGTAGGTCAAGCCACAAGTTCAGGTGAAATCGTGTAGATAGAGACAGACAAAAGTGGAGAAAACCTAGGAAAAGACATGTGCAGGAACACCCATGTAACACCAGTGTAACTGCCAGAGACCAAAGCAAGCTTGCTCCCCTCCCTCCATGTTCCATGAATATTTTTTTTTTTACTTTATCTTTGCTCCTCCCAGACCCACCTCCCCAAAACATTGCTTTCTGGACTTCACAAACTAAAAATCCAAGGATGCTTTAGGGGCAGCCATGAAACTGGCAGATACCAACACACGGTGATCTTTCCTGCCTCAACTCCCTTACCACTGAGGACGGCATAGCATGCCAATCAATCAAGTAGGAGATGCCCTGACTGCACTCCATCAGCCTCTTATTTATTCCTTAAATTCTCACATTTCCACCTGAGAGATACCATGACAAAGGGAGGGGGAGTAGAAACAGACATTTTCAGTGAAGGTAAGTGATGTGTACCCATCTAGTAACAGCTCTGAGAACAGAAAACACTTTGTCCTTTCTGTGTCCTTTTTTTTCTGCCATACTGTCAAAGGGGATCACATGTGCTATGTTTTTTTGCCCTGTGAAATACCAACTCTGCAAAGTCAGGGATCAAAGACATTAGCAGGCCAGGAGACCACACTGAGACCTTGAATAAGTCACTTAACCTCTCTACACTTCTGTTTCCTCAAGTGTAGTACAAGCAGCATACTCTCTCTCTTTACCACACAGGACTGCATGGACGTAAGAAGTGATATTCAAGGTGAAAAAGTGTTTTGGACACAAACCTATGCAGAAAGGGATGCACAGCCACCATTCAAGTACAGAGTCCTTACAAGGTCCAGAGTAGCCTTTCATTCAACCAGCAAGTATTAGATTTAGAAGGCTCTTTTTCCAGGGGAAAGCTCACCAAATTATTAAATTATTTGGTGAAACTAAGAGCTTTATTAAGTCCAAGCTCATCAATATTTACCAGATTGTTCTAAGCTTTAGTCCAGATGTTAAATTTTCCCTTTCCAATTCCCCAAAGATATTTAGAGGGCCTTCCTGCTTAGGGTTTCATTCTTATTTTAATACTTTCATTGACCTGAGGAATTCTCAGAAGCTGGGGGAGAGGATTATAAACTATCCACACTAAACCTTCTTAAAAAAAATATGCTCAGGGAGGTGATGCGTCTTGCCCAAGTTAATAATCCTTCGAACTACCTCCCCACCCCATCACCACTCTCTCTCATTCTCTTTCCTTCTCTGTAGTCTTTTTTTTTTTTTTAATCCACAAAACCATACCTAAAAGAGAAAAGTTCCTCAAAATTTTAGGATATCAAATTTGGAAGGGAACTTAGCAGTTTAAAAAAAAAAAAACAAAAAACTACAACATACACACTTAACATGAGTTACCCCTCCCTTTCAGGTTTCTCTCCTTCTGGTTTGCACTTAACAAAAAAATCTTCTCTTCTGAATTCCCTTTACAGAGCAAGTGTCTTTGGCAGTGCTAGTGATTTTCAAACTTTATGGATTCAAGACCATATTATACTCTTAAAAATTATTGTAGGGGCGCCTGGGTGGCGCAGTCGGTTAAGCGTCCGACTTCAGCCAGGTCACGATCTCGCGGTCCGGGAGTTCGAGCCCCGCGTCGGGCTCTGGGCTTATGGCTCGGAGCCTGGAGCCTGTTTCCGATTCTGTGTCTCCCTCTCTCTCTGCCCCTCCCCCGTTCATGCTCTGTCTCTCTCTGTCCCAAAAATAAAATAAAAAAAAACGTTGAAAAAAAAATTAAAAAAAAAAAAATTATTGTAGACTCCAAATCGCTTTTGTTTGTGTGGATTATATCCAAAGGTCAATATTAGGAATTAAAACAGAATTATTTATACATTAATTCATTTAAAATTATATTCAATTTGTTATATGCCAATATAAAATTACTTGAAAAACTAGCTTCCAAAATGAAGAATTTTACTGAATGCATCAGTTACATTTTTGGAAGACTCTTCACTGTTTGGCTTAAGAAAAATAGCTGTATTCTTTTACTTGTTCCAATAGGTTATTTTGATTAAAATGCATAAATAAAATCTCATCTCACAAACAGATGTAGTTATTAAAGGGAAGCATATCTTAATAGCCTTTTCAAGGTAGTCATGAATATTCTTTAATCCTACACTAAAACTCAATAATAGGTCATTTTTAGGGGTTATTGCAATGTTAAATATGAAACCATATTAATAAAATTTGGTAATTCATTTTATTAAAATCCATTGATCATATTGTAGTTTGAATTATATTTTACCCACCCATGATTTTGTAACATCATGTATTTGGAAAATTATGTTTATCTGACTGAGGCAAATCTTGTGAATGTTGACACAATTTGTTACAAAATAGAAAAAATCATTTGTTTATATTACCCCCAATCTCATCAGAACAGTCTGAATGCAAGGAAACTGTCAAGCTCACTGCAGAGGCAGATGTAAGTTTTCAAAAATTCTACATTTTGTTTCAAGTTCAAGATTTTAACATTGGCAACCAATGTCATCAAGTTGTTTCCTCAAAGTGACAAGCTCATTTTGTTCATTTTTTAGCAAATGTCAACCAAATACCTTAGTTTGCATAACCACGGTTTGTCATTTTTTTCCCCACTTGAATGGAGTTCTATGAAAAAGCTACTAATCTGGCTTGTAGTTCAAACAACAAGGATTTTTCCTGAGACAACCATCATGGTGCTCTACATACACTCCCAACCCCATCACACAAAATACCAAAAATATGTGTACTCAAGGCCTAGATTAAATAATATTAATTTTTACTGCTTCATGAAGGACATTCCTGGGTGAAACCAGCTTTGTTTTTTATTTTTATTTTTAAACATTGCAGGTAAGTGCTAGTGAGGAATGCAAAGAGTCCTAATATGGTTTGGAGCCATTGCCTTGACTTGTGTGCTAAGGTACATAGCAGGTGATGCTTTTGCATCACCAGTCAAAACTAACATGGTTAAAAAAAAAGGAAGAAAAGAAAAAGAAAAAGAAACAACATCAACAATGTCCTGGTGTTATTACAAACCACACTTTGAGAACTACTGGGCTACATACACCGTGATACAGATCGTGGTAGCAAAATGCTGCCGTCCTTAAGAAAGCAGAGAGCCCCATGGAGAGGAGAGGATTCTAATAGAGATTTTCAAGGACCAAGGTACACACTCTTGTGTGATCTTTCAAAGTGGCACTTTTTATTTTGGGGTCATGGAAGAGGAACAAATACATGTACAAGAAGAAGATATTCTTCCTCAACTCCCCTACTCAGAGAGCTGAGACGCTCAAATATCCCTCTACACAAAGGCCTGCTATCCACTGTCTTCTCCCCCAAGGGATAGATTTTCAATCAACAGGGCTGGATAATCACCTCCACTAAAACCAGGTCTTCTGTGTATCTTCCTACACACCAGGCACCGTTTTAGACACCCAGGGCATCATCTTCCTTGCACCTCCCAACAAATCTACCCTGTAGAAAATGGTTTATTCTTGACCTATAGGACAGCTCAGGAAGGTTCAGTAACTTGCCTAAAGCTATACTATTGGATAAGGGCAGAACCTGGATTCATTCCCAGGCATTCTGACTCCACAGTCCACTTTATCATAAGCTGGAGCCGTCCTTCCAAACATAATCCTCTGGCTGATTTGTCACTGGAATCTGGAGACAATCCCATCCAATGGGAGAAATCAATCTCCTCTGGACCATCGTAGAGGAAAAATGATATGACCTGCTATTTTTAATAGCTTCAGAGAAAGAGAAGTTCCTGAATTAGCATAAAAATGAAGTCCTTGGTAATTGCATACTAAAAGATTTTATGCCCAAAACTTCCTATGGGCTCCTTCTCATTCTGTTATTGATGTTACTCCTTTTCTATTAGAAAATAAAAGCAGACTCACTCTTGGAGTGAGGCACAGCCAAAGAAGGACATGTAGCTCACCCAAATCCTAGCACTGTGACAATTTTAGTGCACTCTTCACACAAATGTACACTCCAAGCCTGTCACCTTGGAAGTACTTCATTGTCTAACCACACTGATGACCCACAATTCTCCCTCAGCTCCAAGCCTGGGCACATGCTGTTCCCCAGACTGGAATAGATTTCTTTCTGTCCCCATGGTGGTTATGCCCTGCCTACTGCTTAGTTTTAAGCTTAGATATCCTGTCCTCCGGGACAGGACAGGAAACCCTCACTAACCCAGGTTGGAGCGAGGTGGCCCTTCTTGTGCTCTGTCACGGGACTCTGTACTTAATGTCAACTAGGCAAGATTGTCACTTCATACTTGCTTCTCTGGATCTAACTGTAGACCAGAAACTCCAGGAGGGCAAAATGGGTACTGTCCTCATTGATAGCACCAGAATCTGGCTTACATGGGAGTTCTGAGCGGGAGGAAGGAAATAATGGAGCAAAGACAGCAGACAAGCTCCCAAACCCCACCTTCCCCCAAGGGAAGAAAATGTGCTCATGCTTTTAAACAGCCTCTGTTAATGTGGAATGCCTGCCTCCAACCTTTCTGAATATTTCTGAAGGGGCATGAAGGCATGGTGAGGTCTGTGTCCTTATACCATCTAGTGAGGTGACACCAGACACAGATGCTGCATTTTAAACTCTCCATTTAAGTATATATGACATATTTTTTTTTGTCCATTTGTTTATTTCTCTTAGCATATCTGGGGAGAAAGTCATGTTCCGATTAATTCTTTTGAACCCAGAGTGGCTACCACATCAGGTGACATACATAGGCCCTATATAAAGATGCTCTGAGGTGAATTAGCAGATCCACCAGGTGAATGGGGGGTGGTGGGGTTCAGAGACTGCAGACAGCAGGGTCTGCATGATAAGAACAAGCACTGCCAGCATCAAGGAATCTCACCAACCAACCAAGAAAGAGGAAGGTCTTCTGCAAAGTGACACAATAACAAGCCAGACCATGTCATATGACCACGTGGTACGATGATCTCATGGGCTTAAAGTTTCCTTAAGTGCTTTCTATATGCCAACTACTATAAAAAGGATTTACATAAATTATATATTTATTCAGATTTACAGAAGAAATAGCTGAAGATTACATGGCTAATTAGGCTGCAGAACAGAACTTCAGACCCTTGTCTGTCTGTCTTCACAGACAATGGCTTAAGTCTACACAACAATGCCTCCTTGCCTGTTCTTGCTACTGCTCTGTGCCGTGGTGGTCTACTCCTCAGTTGAACAGGAGCCTCTGCAGAATCTGGAAGGCTATGTGAAATCACCTGCTGTGACACATTGTAGTTCCAAGTCAGGTCTATCTGTCTGATTTTTGTCACATCTACTTGACCCTGTTAGATCAGATATTTCTCTCTACGGTTTCAGGTTCCCAGGAATACGTTCTCAGAAATTGGGAGAAAATAAAAAGGGGTTTACTTGGAACAGACTTTCCTCTGGCTCCATTTTATCTCTTCATTCTTAGCAGATAGGAGGAAGAAATGAGACCCAGGATACATGACCTATGCACTGAAATGGCTCCATTATCATTGCCGCACACCTGTACTAAGTCCGTTACAACGCAAGATGATCCAAATTTTGTGAGAATTCACATTCACAAAACCATACACACACATCCATGTATAAGAACCTGAAAGGAAATACACTAAAATGTGACCAGTGTTTAACCAGATGGTGGGAGTGAAAGCATTTCTAATTTTCATCTTTATATTTTCCTATTTTCTCCTTATTTTCTACAATGAACATGGTACTTTCATAATTGATAAAAACAAAGCATTAAATACCACTTCCAAAAATCACACTGGACCGAGAAGAGCTAGATCTAAGTTCTTACCCTTGTTTCTGCTGTTAGTGAATTTTGGAGCAAAGCACTTAATTCTCTAAGAGTCATCAACTGTAAAATGACAGTGTTGATTCCTAACAGCCTCGAGAGAATTGTTGAAAGGATTAGAGACACATTGCACATCAAAGAACTTGTTAAACTATATACAAACCTGTGACATTCTTGTTATGTAACAGGGAAGGTTATTACTTGGGAGCAAAAATAATTTGGGAACTTCCATCTTACTGCTGAGTCTAGCAGAGGTCTGAACAATAGCGTCTCTAAAAATGAGTACTTGAATTCAAAATTTTAAATGATATGACTTCCACCAGGAGGTTACATAATCCTTTCATTACTGTACCTGTTTATTATCAGATGGATGCCCCCAGAGACATTAATGGGTATAACTATTATTAAGGGAAAGAGGAAGGGGAAAAGGAATACAATGTACTTGGTTAAAACATCCTATTTTTGCCAGATATAAAAATCTCAAGACAGAGAATTAAGTTACAGAGGTGGAATGCCCCCCAAAGGGAAAAATTAGACTCTAAAATGCTTTGTTACGCGTATTTTTATTTTGATTCAAAATGTACATTTTCAGCCTCTTAAGGTGAAAGATTTTAGCAAGAGTAATGAAGGCTGGAAAAAAAGCCAAGCACATACATAAAGTTGGGTAGGAAGGGTAAAGGAGATGGTAAACACAAAAATAATAATAATAGTAATAATAATAATATATAATATATATAAAGCATTTATAAAAAAGCATTTTCATTACCTCAACTGTTTCCGTAGGGACTACATGAAGAATTTTCTATTTTTTTCCTAAGAACAATGGACAACGGAAGGGATTTCCTCAGGGGAATGAGAAGATCAAATTTAATTTTAAGTGAGAAATAAGCACAATTAACATTGGCCTTCGAAAAGCTAAAGGTCATTGTTCAGAAAAATGTAGTGACCAGAAGAAAGGAGGTTACGATTGTCCCCCATTCCATGCTCATCCAGTTACAATCGGAAGAGTGTGTTTGTTTCCAGGAGGGGAGGCCTCTGGGGCACCAGGATATGTGCGGGTTCACTAGGATGTTCACTCTGGTTAGAGGCTTAGATCCCATGTCCTATCACAGACACTTAAACAGAGATATTTCCTAAGGAAGACAGTGCATGGGAAACACAACCATTAACTTTTTTTTTTTTTAATTTTTTTTTTCAACGTTTATTTATTTTTGGGACAGAGAGAGACAGAGCATGAACGGGGGAGGGGCAGAGAGAGAGGGAGACACAGAATCGGAAACAGGCTCCAGGCTCTGAGCCATCAGCCCAGAGCCCGACGCGGGGCTCGAACTCACGGACCGCGAGATCGTGACCTGGCTGAAGTCGGACGCTTAACCGACTGCGCCACCCAGGCGCCCCACAACCATTAACTTCTAACATTTGAAGGGCTGTCCAGACTTCTGTTGTGTCAGAGGACAGACACGATGCCCCGAAATATAATGCATGCATGTTGTTGCTTCCATGGGTCTATTCCTCCCCAGAAGTCTGGCCCTCAAGGGTAGGGCACACCAAGATTGAAGACCCAGCATGAAACACTCTAGGAAAAGACTTAATTTGGAAATATATCTGATGATCTAAATAGTTTAAACTGAAAACATACTTCTGACCTAGGGAAAGAATTAAGTATTGAAACAAAACCTTTGAATTTTAAGTTATTTGTATGGATACAATCTCAGAGTTACAGAAATCTAAGACTGCCTGCGTACTTATTGAGGAAATCTTTAACAAAAATGTAAAAGAACTGCAGAAACAACCCTTAAGAAGAACTTCTTTTTTTATGGTGGATTAAACACACACTAATGTAAGTTCACGGCTGCTTTTATTCTTTCAAGCCTTCTCCTGTTAAAACAAAAAAGCTTTTAATAGTACTGGCTTCTGCACAGGAAAAAGGGCATCCTTTATATGCAACACTTAGCAGAAGAAAGGATATATAATTGTTCTTTATATTTTATCAAGTAATAAAGCATTATTTTATCTGGAATTATAAATTCCCTTCTAGTATTAAAATATGAGGAGACAACAATTAACATTACATCTTCTTAAGATTCTGTGTGTGTGGTGGTAAAATATAAAATTTACATTTTAATAGTTCGGTGGCCTTAAGCACATTCACACCATTGTACCATTACCACGACCTATATCCAGAACCTTTTCATCATCCCAAATTGAAACTCTCTACCCATTCAACAGTAACTTTCTGCTTGCCCCCAGCCCCAGGAAACCACCAGTCTACCTTCTGTCTCCATGAATGTGTCATTCTAGGCATCCTATAGAAGTGGAACTACACACTATTTGTCCTTTTCATCTGGCTTATTCCACTTAGTATAATGTTTTCAAGGTTCATTCAGGCTGTAGCATGGATCAGAATTTCTTTCCTTTATAAGCCTGAATATGATTCCATCTTACGGATAGACCACCTTCCATTTATTCATTGATCTGCTGATGTACTCAGAGTTGTTCCCACTTTTTGGCTATTTTAAATAATGTTACTATCAATACTAGTGTACAAATATCTGTTCAGATTCCTACTTTCACTTCTTGTGGGTATCACGCAGTAATTCTGTATTTAATTTTTGATGAACCACCATATTTGTTTCTACAACAGCTACACTATTTGACATTCCCATCTGCAATGCACATGAGTTCTCATTTCTCTGCATCTTCTGCAACACTTATTTTCTGGGTTTTTTTCCCCCATAATAACCATCCTAATGGGTGTGAAGTTGTAAGGGTATGACTTTTTATATATTTTTTTAATTTTTTTTAAGGTTTTATTTATTTTTGAGACAGAGAGAGACAGAGCATGAACAGGGGAGGGGCAGAGAGAGAGGGAGACACAGAATCTGAAGCAGGCTCCAGGCTCTGAGCTGTCAGCACAGAGCCCGATGCGGGGCTCCAACTCATGGACCGTGAGATCATGACCTGAGCCGAAGTCAGACGCTTAACTGACCAAGCCACCCAGGCGCCCCAGGGTATGACTTTTTAAACTGTTGGTAGACATGTGTTTCTAGAAGTCATAGAGTGTCTTGTGTGTAATTACACTAAATTCACATACCAACTTCTCACGGGTATAATTTGTGTTATGTTGAGAATATCCTTCCATGGCAACTGTGATTTTCCAAGTCCTTGTAAAGTCTTTGTCCTTTTGGGAAAGTCCAAACACTGTGGACTATCAGAATTTTTATTTTATTTTTTTTCTGTAGGTCACCTGGTGGGTCAGAGGCATGAGTTCTAGATACAACTTTTCTACATGAGCAATATGTAATCTTAGACAAATCTATTTTGCTTCCATGAGCCTCAAATTTACAACAGAGGAGCATGGGCCACACAGCTATTCATTATTTTTACAATAAAAGACAAAACTTAAAATGACTTTCAAAGCCTTCCATAATCTGTCTGACTTGTGTCTCCAGCCATCACTCCCAACCATTCTCCTCCTTGTTTGCACAGCATGCTACTTGGACCTCTTTTCCATCCTTGATCATGCATTGGTTCCTCCTACCACGGGACGTTTATGCCACATCTTCTTCCATCTATGCTATTTTCTCTCCTTGGAATTCTTTTGCCCTTTCTGCTTACATATTTAATTCCTACCCATTCTCTAGATGTAAGCTCATAGATTATTTTCTCAAGAAGTCTTCACCACTGGAGCACCTGGGTGGCGCAGTCGGTTAAGCGTCCGGCTTCAGCTCAGGTCACGATCTCGCGGTCCGTGAGTTCGAGCCCCGCGTCGGGCTCTGGGCTGATGGCTCGGAGCCTGGAGCCCGTTTCCGATTCTGTGTCTCCCTCTCTCTCTGCCCCTCCCCTGTTCATGCTCTGTCTCTCTCTGTCCCAAAAATAAAATAAAAACGTTGAAAAAAGACAAATTAAAAAAAAAAAAAAAGAAGTCTTCACCACTATTCTCTTCCAGCCTGTTCTACATTCTCATTGAACTGTGCACCGTTTGTTAGTGTAGATCTGTTTTGGAAATTTGCATTCTTTAATGTGCTTCACCAATGAATGTGTCTGCTCCCCTAGAGCATCTCTTGTAGCCTCAGGCAGGGCCCAATTTCGAAGGCACTTTTATCAGTTGGAAGACTTTGGTCGCCAGGGGCAGAAAATGCAACCCCAACTTGCTCAAGAAAAGAAGAGTAATTAAAACCTCATGGGCAGGGCTGGCATTAGGAATCTTAAGACAAGAGACAAATTCAAGAGCCATAGTGTCAATGCAAATATCCTTTTGTAAGCTGTGGACACAGGGGTCGTCGTCGGTGTCCAACCTGTGTTAACAGGTTAAGGGCCCTGGAGGCAAATGCCAAGACATAGGAATGAGGTTCCAGGGGCAGCATGCCCAGTTCCACAGCTTCATTAGCATTAGTGCAAGCACCATTGCACTTGAGAGCAAATATGAGCCCAACTGTGCAAATGTAAATCACTGGAAAAACACAGAGTTCCTGTGGGGAATTAATGCACGTAGACACAGAAAAGTGAGACCAATTTGCCCCGCAGAGAATCTACTACTTCTCCTTCCTGTGACTTTGTCATTTGCAAGGAGGAAAATATTGCTCCTGCCTTTTAGATAAAGAAAAGGAAACCACATGTTATTTCATCTCCTGAGTTTTGTATTTTTCCAGTAACTGAAATGAACTTTTAAAAAGCAAAGAATTCAGACTTACAGATTCCTTGATTCTCAGGTTTAGCAGAGACCTCAAAGGGCAACTAGCCCAAGATCTAAGAAACTCCTCTTCTTCGTTCATTCAACACAGTCATTGTCAAGCAACAAAGAGTCTATCTCATCACAAACCCTTCCAAATTCACACTACACCTACATTTATTGCCAATGAATATTAGTTCTAGGGACCTATTTGCTGTCTTTCCCAATTATTTAACTTTGATTTAAATTAATTTATGCCCAATATGAAACTGGGAGATAGTCAAGATGTAGATTACAAGCTGAGAAAGGAATGCTGAGATCTTATAATTGATACAGAATGAGTGTCACCTGCAAGTAATTAGGAGTTAGGCTACAACTCTAAATTATTTCCCAATTAACTTTCTTTTCGGAATGTCCTTCCATTTTATCTAAAGAATTCCTGCAAGACTTGTGAAGCATTAAATATTTTGCATCTCTGTTTCACCAAAGATGAGCTAAGAACTCACTAAGTCTCACTGGTTATAGTTGCAGGTTCAGAGGGACAGGAAAATAATCAGTAGAGGGGATGATGGACAAGGTCTTTTCACTAGATTCTCTGAAGCAGCTAGATTCTACTACGTATCTGGCATTGAGTAAAGTGCTTCAGGTCAACTTCACATCCATTTGGTGTTCGCATCAACTCTTTAAAGTAGAGGTTATTATTCCCACTTTACAAATGGGACAAAGGAGTCTCACAGAATGTGGAACCACAATCACATTACTAGTCACTGTCAGATGAGTTTCTGCTTCACTCTCAAGTCTACAATTTTAATATTTGATACAAAGTTTCACACTAGGATAAACAGTTGCTTTTTCAGGGAAAATCTCCCTGTATTCATATATGGAGCTGCAACCCTGGGCCCAGATCTGCTTCGGAGGCTGTGCAGAAACCAAAAAAGAAATGACTTAAGATAAGTAGATATATTTCCTGTAACATTTTATTTCCATCCGCATGCATCGTTTTAAGTAGGAAAAGACTTGTACAAAGATAAGCAAAGCATGGCAATCTACCAGTTTTTGCCACGTTGGCTAGTACCTGTACTTTACTTCTGTTTTAAGCCACTTATTCAAGAGTTTAATCAGTAAATATGACATGTTCTATCAACAACAAAAACTATGTTGCACACAGTGAGCCCCATGTACAGCTCCTTGAACCAGAACATCCTCATTCATGTATAATGTTGCCATTCATTCATTCAAAGACCAGGTGCTTGCTACCCTCAAGGCACTGGCCAGCCTTACAACATCAAGACTATCTCTACTACGCTAGGCTCACTTCTCTTCTTCAGCTTTGTCCCCAACAACTTTGCAAGAGCCAGTCCTAAGGAAAACCATGAAACCATTCAGATCTGTTGCACCACCAAGGTGTTTTCCTAGCTACTAAATCATTGTGTGACAAAGAAAATGAAAGGGCAAAAGCAATAGCACATGCTCCCAGATGTTTCAGGGAGGACAGGCTAGTATAAGATAGGCTGTCAGATGTTGTGAGCAAACTGGATGCAGTATGCAATAAATTAGTATAGTAAATTGATTTACAGATTTATAAACATTTTTAATTCCTAGTTTATGTAACACTAAGAGCCAAGAGTGAAGATGCTTGAGCCAGGTCTGGGCTAAGTGTTTACACTTGCTTTGCCTCACAAGGACCCTATGGATAGGGGTATCACTGTATTTTACAGTCAGCAAATGAGGACACAAAGAGGAAGCTGCCCAAGGCCACTCCAGAGCCTCTGGTAGGAACCACTGTTATAACGCTCTGTTTGCCACCAGGTGTTCTACATTGAAGATTGATTATCAGCAGAAACAGAGAAAGAAATGTTAATTTTGATAGGATGAACAGAAGCTCAGTACAAATGAGAGTAGGATGCTAATGCGGTCCCTGGGTTACAAAATATCAGCATGCCCCACCCCACCCCAGAAAAAAATATAGGCTAAGCACCTCCACATGTGGACAGAGACATGGGACACAGGCGTTGAGCCTTTCAGAGCCTCACTTGCCTCATCTGGGATGGGGAGAAGACGGTTACAACAGCTCCACGTATGTCGAGGAAAGAGCACATAAGAAGTGCCTAGCACAGTTCCTGGCACAGGAACAGGTACCTGGTAAATCACTTCAGTCCGAATATGAAGGGGTGGATTTTATGATTCTGTCCAGTACCCAAAGGTAGAAGGAATGTGTAGTATACACTCGATAGAAGGCTGCTCTAACTCCATTGCTTTTTCTTTCCCATACTGCCACTCTATTCTTATTTAGAATAGCATATCAATGCCCCAAGTAAATCCTATACAAAATCATAGGCTCTAATGGAATGGGCTTTTATCCATAACCCCTGGATTAGATCATCACCAGATTTGTTTTTAGGGTTTTGTTTTCTTTGCTACAACACCACACTGGTTGGGAGATATGATACGTTCCTATCAGAGTACTTCACAATGGTCACAAATCTCTATGGGATATAGAGAAAAAGAAAAGGGCAGGAGGCACATACAGTAGGACCTCCAGGGAGGGAGGAGCATGCGATTTGGGAAAAAGTTCACCAGGTTATTGCAACATGTTCCCTGGGGAGGGGAGTTTATTGGTTTCTAAAAAGTGGTTAGGGACAGTGCTAGTCAATCCCAAACTGTTAGTCACCTGGAGTAAAACTGGGAAAACAATGACAGGGTTTTTTTTTTTTTTTTAATTTTTTTTTTCAACGTTTATTTATTTTTGGGACAGAGAGAGACAGAGCATGAACGGGGGAGGGGCAGAGAGAGAGGGAGACACAGAATCGGAAACAGGCTCCAGGCTCTGAGCCATCAGCCCAGAGCCTGACGCGGGGCTCGAACTCACGGACCGCGAGATCGTGACCTGGCTGAAGTCGGACGCTTAACCGACTGCACCACCCAGGCGCCCCGACAATGACAGGGTTTAACATAAAATTAAATACAGTACTCTCTTTTAGTCATAATCCTTTTTTTGGTTTTTTGAGAGAGAGAGAAAGTGAGCAAGTTGGGGAGAAGGGCAGAGAGAGAGACAGAGAGAATCCCAAGCAGGCTCCATGATAAGCATGGATCCCAACATGAGGTCATGAGCCTCAATCCCACGACCCTGTGATCATGACCTGAGCCAAAATCAAGAGTCCGTAACTCAACCGACTGAGCCACCCAGGGACCCCTAGTATCCTTCATTTTGAGATCACATACTTCCTGTATTTGGTGTGTTAAAATAGCCTTCATCTTATAAAATTCATAGTAATTGTAGATGGTATTAGGTTTTGTTTTAGTTACTAAAACTTTCTATTGAGGGGGAAAATATTGGATGATTCCATGTCAGGGATTTCCTTTCTCTTCATTTTTGAAATTTCACTCTTGCAATCCAAAAACATGGGAACAATCTAATCCAGTATCTTAACTAAAATAATATATATTCTGTGGATAGAGTGCTAAATCCCATCCAAATCTAAGTATTATCAGTATTGGCCTCTGAAAGTTAGTCGCATTGTTGCAAAATTCTCAACTGTCCTCAATAGACCTATGGCTTGTCAAACAAGTTGATCTAAAAGTTTTTGACCCTACATCTAAGCTCATGGTTTCTTCGTGGCTTATTCCCTCCTAATTACTAACATTCATTCATTTTTAGAGACTAGAATCAGACAAAAGAAAATCAATCACTTCTCTTGGTTACAATTTGAAGTCAATTGACAACAAAAGCTCCAATTCAACCCTCCCATTTATATACAGACACACATAAAATTCAAAAGGAGATAAATATTACACTCATAATTTCCACCATGCATGACATTGACTATGTATAGCCTTGATTCACTCACCACTGGCTGCTCTGTGATCTTGAAGAGCCTCTTTCCTACTCAGAGAACTAAACAATGAGGAAGTCAAAGTAGGTGACTCTTAAGGTCCCACTTTCCTCTGAAGGACCAGAGAAAATGAGCTATCACTTAGCAACTACTCATTGCATTCTTGGCATCACTTAAATGCTTACAAGGCAGCATCTCATTCTGTTTTCTTAAATACCTTATCAGGTGGCTACTACTATGGTTACTGACAGCATATATAATAAGAAACTGAATCTCAGACAAGTTACATAAATTTTCAAGACTATAGTTGGCAGTAAGTGGCAGAATCTAGATTTCAACCAAAGCCTTTCTTAACAACTAAACTTGGGAGCCTAAAAATGCTGGTGCGAATGACTTTACCACATAAGATAAAGAGTTAAATAGTAGAATTAAAGAGATAAAGGGTAGATATTTCCATATCTTAAAAATAGGGATATTAGTTGCCATAAAGCATTTAGTATTGTACCTAATACGATAGTAATTATTCTGTAAGATATTATTCCAAAACATTGTTGTAAAGGTGGATAAGGCTCTTCACCTTGTAGCCAAAGCACATGAAGCAGAGGGAAGGAAAAGAATCAAAATTCCTATCTCCTTTAAAATCCTACTTAAATTCTGCTAAGAGCATCTCTTTGACCTTTTATTGCTCCCATTCTCTCCATCCATGGGCCCAAGTGTTTGAAGTCTCAGATCACTTTCTTCTGCTTAAGATATTAATCTTATAGCTAATACTCAGCCCATCTTTGAACTCATAGCAGAACTACTGATGTAGTAGGCAGAAGCTTGTCGTTGTAAGTTAAAAAGTGTCCCCCCCCCCCAAAAGAGATAGTGAAATCCTAAACCCTGGAACCTGTGAACACGACCTTGTTTGGAAATTGGGTCCTTGCAGATGTTAGTAAGGTGCAAGATGAGGTCGTACTAGAGGACGATGGGCCCTGAATCCAGTATAACTTGTGTCCTTATTAAGATGACAAGACACAGAGACACACAGAAGAGACCACCACGGGAAAGACATGGATAGGCTGAAGAAAGATGACCATGTGACCATGGGCAGAGACGTGGAGGTTATGAACTCGAAGCCAAGGAATGCCAAGGATTGGCAACAATGACCAGACACCCAGGAGAGTGAGCAAGATCTTGGATTTCTAGCTTCCAGAACTGTAAGAGTGTACATTTCTGTTTTAGGCCACCCAGTTTGTGCTAGTTGGCTACCATAGCTGTAAGAAACAACTGCACTTGCCGGTGTATTAAAAGACTCTCGAGGGCTGCTAATGGCAGTTTTAAGAGCTGTGAACGCTGTTCCTTCCCTCTCACGGTTGAGCATTCTGCCATGCCCTTCTCCCTTCGCCTGTGACCCAGCTTCGGTAGCAAGTGCACACCATCCTTTCTCAGGGGAGATCATTTCCCCTGGGAAGCCTTTGCTGCCATCCAGGAGTGAGGTAGAGGGGAGGATTCTATTCCTTGGCCTGTTGTAAGGGATGGGGTCTGAAGAGAGACTGCTTACCCAGAGGCACACATTCTGAAAGAGACTGCACATTTAACAAGATGAACGAAAACATTCATCATGACTTCTAAAAAAAAGTCCATTCATAATGTTTAAACCAGTATTCTTCCATTTTTAAATCTATATAGGGTATTCTTGTGATCTTTCTAAACTTAGAAGCCCAAAGTTTATCAAAGCATGCTACCAGTTTCTCCTAAGAACTCCCTCCTTTGTCTATCTTATCTGACTAGTAGCTCCCATGGGGCAAGACAGATTTGGTGTCCTTCTCTCCAATTCCCCAATACCTGGCACACAATAAGTACTTAAAAATAAATGAAAAGACTGAACAAAAGCATAAGGAACTAAGATTCTGTATGGCAACTATCAGAGAAAAAAGTGATTCCAGTGGAAATATCAGAGAGAATTGTTTTCTAGAAAAATAAAAGTTGATAATGCTAGAAATAGCTTCGCAAAACCAACAGGTTACAATCAGCTTTTTAGATCACGCAACTCCTAGGGAAACCCAGAAGCTGAAGCTCTGTGCCCTGTTCCCAAATACCACTCTTCCCCGCCCCTTCTTAGGCCAGAGGGATCAAGAAGGAACATATTTAGCCTGCAGAAGCACCCCGAGGTAAGGCTTTAAGTGGGCCATATGAGCTGACACTTTATATTTGCAAAATAAAAGTGTGAGTCCTCTGATTCTACTAACACAGTTGAAACCTGGCCTTGAGGTAGAGAGAGAAGCAGAAGGAGAGGCCATGGCCTATTTTCAAGGCACAGAGTGAGTTTCCAAACTGGGCGCTAAATGAGGTAGAGAGACACACACCGTTTCTGGAATGAGGCCTTTACGCTTTGTTCTTCCCTCTTCTGAGCTACTCCTTCCCCACCTTCAATTTTATTTTATTTTTTTATGTTTATTTACTTTTGAGAAAGAGAGAGCATGAGAAAGCAGGGGAGGGTCAGAGAGGGAGAGACAGAATCCCAAGCAGGCTCCCCCTTGATGACACAGGGCTCGAACTCTCGAAACTTGAGAACATGACTCCTGACTTGAGCTGAGGTCAAGCCTCTGACGTTTAACCTACAGAGCCACCCAGGCCCCCCCCCCCCACCTTCAATTTTAAAAAGCCACCCAGCTGTTGAGATGTAAACACTAAACTAGGAAAGCAGTTTAGGAGCCCAGACTCTTTAGGATGTATGTGTGGAATAGGTTTGTAAATGCTGGTAAAAAAAAAAAAAAAAAAAAAAAAAAAGTCTGATTCAGGAGGTTAAGAAACTGCCTCTCCTGCTGTCCTTGTCTCTTCTAGGAAAGGATATAGCTGTGGGTGACCTTTTGCGAAAGCAGTGCCTTCTGCTTGTCCCCATTAAGTGTGCTGAGACAGGTGAAGAGGATGAATGTGATAACATCTCAGTTTTTGTAACCAACAGAAGAAGATATTCCAGCAAGGTTCTTAGATGTGACCTGAATTAGAGTGTGCAGACAGAGAAACCCAATGCAAGCAGACCAGTCAAGCAACACATTTAATGTAACACGTAAAGACCAGTAGGTCTTAACTGTAATGTGCCAATCAGTTGGAGATCTGATTAAAATTCAGATTCTAATTTAGTAAATTCTGGGTGGTGACAGAGAGCCTGCATTTGCAGCAAGTTCCCAGATGCTGGTCTGTAGGTGACAATAACAGGGAGCTGGGAAGCAAGCTTTCATTTGCAGGAGGCTCCATTCCTGCCTTTTCTTTTACTAAAGGTACATTGTTATTTCCACGTTTCATCTATTCAGAAATGCAACTTTTTCTACCCTTTAATACCCCTGAAATTTGCAATCCATAAGGCTCTATAATCGCCCTCAACCAAGCCAGTCTTGAGCTGTCCCAAAGTTATCATTGCCTGGGCATGTGGAAACATCAGGAGGTCAGCAGCTTAGAAGACAATCCTGAAGGCAAGAGGGAGACACTGTTTGAACCAGGAGGCGGCAAATGGGGTGGGCGGGGGTGGAGCAGAGGTAAACTGATGGTCTCTCAATATTCCTGAAGCGGTCCTTGCAAGTAGGGCCGCTCTACAGAGTTGCAAAGCCATCTCAGAGACCACAACGCACGACTTTTATTCAGGTACATATGCTTTAAAAACACTCCATCTCAATTGCTCTTAACGGCAGAGGGGAGGATTTTGTGTGGTAAAAATTTGGTACACCACCAGCCTGGCTTGGCTGACGGAGATTATAAAGCACCAGTAATGATAGAGTTAAAGGTGAGTCATAACAGTTTAATTCTGAGTGTCAAGCTTTAGGAATAGCTTATTCATTTGTTTTGAAATGCACAAAAGTAGTACAGGATAAAAATGTCTCTACATAAGTCTAAAGTAGATGTAATGATATAGATGAATATTCTAAATAATGAGAGCAGTGTGTCACCATGTAATTGGCAGATTATTTTCTTCCTTATATATATGAAGCAGTGGTGCATTTTACGATCCACAGCATCTTAGATTCGATTAACTGTAGTTTTAAAAACAAAATTATTGTTTGTTGAATCCTTATCATGTACAGACAAGATGCCAAAGAGACAATTCTCAGATAAATCTTCAGACAGGTGAACTTCTTATTCCCTATATGGTAAGGTTCCGATAGATTTATTTTAAATAGTTTCTTTTTTTTTTTTTTCTATTTTATAGAAGACTGAGGCATCGTAAGAGTTACTTTCTTGTTCAAGGTCAGACTGCTAACTTCAGCCCTTACTTGCTGAATAAGCCATAGAACACTTCCTCACAATAGGTCTCAATTAGGCATCTATCCACCTGCCACCCTCTAGGGACCTTTGAAAACTTGTGTTTTATGTTGCAGAGGAATGGGGTATCATATTTGGTCATCACAAGGGCTCAGGAGTGATTCTGGAATTTAATAAGCCTGGCAGGACTCAAAACAACCTCAGTGCTTCATGCAGTCCTGCAAGGTCGAAAGGTTCTTTCCAGAAGGCAAACGGCACCCCTAGGCATAAGCACCCAAAAAAGTATCTTTGACACAAAAAAAGTATCTTGTTGTAAAATCTGCAGTAGTGTTGTCCCAATTCACTGCTCCCAAGTTTCAATATGTTTTTACTTAATTCTCTGACAAAGAAAAACCTCCCTTTGCATCTAAATACGCTTGCCCTGTAAACTGTGATTATAGGACTAGAGGATTATAGGACAAAATTGCTAAGGTTGCAAATCTTTAGTTTCTTTGATATATTAAGATAGACTCCATTACAGTCAAATCTTCACTCTAACATGGTCAATGAGCCCTTAGGAGCCCAACTGATGTTTCAGACAAATATTACAGGAGAACACAAAACAATTCATTGTGAACCAGATGAAGGTCATAATGATGAAGGTCCTCCCAGTCTTTGTGCATCCTTGAAAGTTCTATTTCCACATATGTATTTTGCCACTATCAGGGTTATCTTCCCACATCACTGAAGTACTTATCCGGGACTTACTACCTGCCAAGCACTATGCTCAGAGCTTTACATGGAATTTTTAAAAATGCTTTTTAATGTTTTTTATTCTGTTTTTATTTTTGAGAGGTAGAGAGACAGAGTGTGAGTGAGGGCGGGGCAGAGAGAGAAGGAGACACAGAATCCGAAGCAGGTTCCAGGCTCTGAGCTGTCAGCAGAGCCCGACATGGGGCCCAAACTCCCATACCATGAGATCATGACCTGAGCTGAAGTCGGACACTTAACCAACTGAGCCATCCAGGTGCCCTACATGGATTTTTTTAATGCCTTAATGCAGCCCTATGAGTTATCCCTACTTCACAAATGGACTAAACTGAGCCTTTGAGAAGTGAGGGCCTTCTTCCGTGCCTTGTGGCAATCAAGTGGCAGAGTAGGAATACCAACCCGGGCAGTGTGTGTCCGAGTCCCCCCAGTTCATCACTATGCAGAATTATGGCTTTCATTGACATCAAGACTCCCCACCCTCGTTGCCCACAGAACAAAGTTCTGTGTTGGCAGTTTAACAACCTACCACAATATGGTCCCCCATACTCTTCCCAACCTCATTATGTCTCCCACCTCTTTAAATGCCCCAGTGTTTGATGTTGCCTTCAACTTCACCTTTGGTCAGGTGCACCCATCAACAGGACAATATCTTTTCAACCCTCTACCATCTCAGTAAGGCTCCTAACAAAAGAACCATTCTAGTGTGAAGCCTGCCCTAACTGCTCCTGTGCTATGCAATAGTCCTAAATGGACTACTCCACTTTCTGCATTCTCTAAGAATTCCCATCTCTACTAGTTGTTTTATTTGACCCTAGCACGTAAACGATGTTTTTTTGTACCATTCTTCTCTAATGGTTTTGTGTTCCTGATGCATAGGAAATGGTCCCGTTCATTTCCATTTCTTCTCAATATCTACTTTAATTCCCTATACACAGTTAGGAAGATGAGAAAGGAGGAAGCGAGGCAGGGAGAGATTGAGCAATTATTTCTTTTAGGTTAGGGGCTCCTTGTGGACAGAGGCCACGTCTAATTTAGCTTACCACAACGATTCAGAGTTAGGACTCCATGGTCATCAAAAGTTCTTACTCTCCTAAAAGGTCTTCACAGCAATGCCAGTCAGCCTGTACTTGATATTTCAGGAACCAGGAACAACTTGCCGGTATGGGCAACTGATGATGATGTGGTCACCATTACCACTGTACTGGTTCTCTGCGCTGAGTTCTGGCCATTCCCTGTCCTAGGTAGCAACCCATACATTCTCCTCTTCTGCTCATCTCTCATTTGCAGAGCTTCCTTGGCCCTTCTCCACTGCATGTGCTCTCAGAATGACACATGCAGACCTGCCATGCTATTAAGGGTCTTTGTTACGCATGGTGCCCACATTAAATGCACCAACACAGTAATAGAATCAATAGCTCAGGACCAAATAGGAGCATCAGTTCTCATACTGGAGTCACTATTCCATGCCATTATAGTGCACTGCTTAGCATATTTGCTTTACCCTCACGTATTATTTCCAGTGCATTTAATAAAACACACGCTCTATCCTGCAGTTTTAGAACCATAGGTACTACACAGTCAGAGCATCTGAGTGACAATCTCCCATCTTTTACTTTTACTATTACTTGACCACTACTTTTGAATGTATCTATGAATAACCTAGGGGACGTGTTAAAACATAGGTTATGACTCAGTTAGGTCTGGGCTGGAGCCTGATAGTCTGCATTTCCCTTAAGTGCCAGTGATGCCAATACTGTTACTCCACAGATCACCCTTTGAGTAGCAAAGACTTTCACTAGGGTTTCAACCTCAACCTTAGCTTCATATTATGATTGTTTGTGAGGTTTTTGAAACATCGGATACTCTAGCCACATGCCAGACTTATGACATCACAATCCCTGGGTAGGACCCAGACATTGGTGTTCCAGTTTCTTCACCTTAGAGTTCTTTTAAGGAGTCCATGGGCTTGTCATATAAAACACACTTACAAAGGTCCCTGAAACAAGGAAAACACTTAATATATGGTGGCTGTTACGCTGTAACTATTCCCCAAAAATGGATTATGCTTCTGAGAATGCTGCTTCAACAAGATATCAATAATATTTGTAAATAAAGTGTACTATAGTTGAATATGCTTTGGAAGTACTGCACACTATAGCTTCCTCCAGGGGACACACAAATAGTATCGGGTGTCTAAGTACTCTCTGGAGATCTGTAACGCAGAAACCTATTGATTAACCTGTCATTTACCCAACATTGATGATCTGTGAACCCTTTATTTGGTACCGCCTATTACCTTTTTTGTTTCAAAACATTTTAATAAAACAATACATTTTTAGATCATTAAGTTACATGCATTTTAAGAAATAATCAAGATTCTATGTGCCCTTTATCAAGCTTTCCCCAGTAACATTTTGCAAAATGGTAATACCTAAACTAAGAGGCTGACCTTGACATAATCAAGAAGATCAACACAAGATCACTAATGTGACACTTTTATAGACATACTTACTCCCCTCGCCACTCCTACCTATCCTGAAGCCTTGGCCACCAATTTTCTGTGCTCTATTTCTAAAAATTTAGGCTCCTGGGTGGCTCCGTCGGTTAAGCGCCCAACCTCAGCTCAGATCATGATCTCATGGCTTGTGAGTTCGAGCCCCGTGTTGGGCTCTGTGCTGACAGCTCAGAGCCTGGAGCCTGCTTCGGATTCTGTGTCTCCCCCTCTCTGTGCCCCTCCCCTACTTGTACTCTCTCTCAAAAATAAACATTTAAAATATTAAAAAAATAATGTTATATAAGGAACCATATAGTATGTGACCGCTTGGGATTATTTTTTCCCCCACTTCATACATTTCTGTAGATTCATCCAGATTGTGGCATGTATCAATAATTTTCTCCTTTTCATTGTTGAGTAGTATTCCATGATATGTATATGCCATAGTTTAACTATTTACCCACTGACTCTGGGTTGTTTCTAGTTTGGGGTTTCTATGAATAAAGCTGCAATAAACATGTGTGTAAGGGTTTTTGTATGAACATGTTTTTATTTCTCTGAGATACTGCCCAAGAGTGTAATTGCTGGATCATACAGAAGTTAGACAATTATTAAAAACCCAAAACCCTGTTAAACTGTTTTCCAGAGTAGCTATACTACTTATCCCCACCAGAAATGTATGAGTGATCCAATGTCTCCATGTCCTTAACACCATTTTCTCTTTTGCCTTTCTTATAAGTGTGTGGTAGTATCTTGTTGTGATTTTAATTTTAATTTCCCTTATAGCTCATGACATTAAACATCTTTTCACAGGCTTCTTTGCCATTTGTATTCTCCTTTTGGTGACAAGTTTCTTCATCTTTTTCCCATTGTCTAATTAAATTGTTTGCTTTTATGTGTTGAGTTTTAAGAGGTTTTTTTAAATATTCTAGAGACTAGTTGCATGTTGGTATATGGTTTGGAAATATTTTCTCCCCATCTGTAGTTTAATTCCATCCTCTTAACAGTCTTTCAAAGGGCAAAATCTTTAATGTCAACCAAGTCTAATTTATCACCTTTTCCTTTTAGGGATTACCTTTCCGGTGTGAAGTCTGAGAACGTGTTTGCCTAGCCCTAAATACTGAAACTTCTAAAAGTTTCATAGTTTTACATATTACAATTGATTTCATGATCCATTGAGTTAACGTGTGTAGAACATGTGACACTAGGGCAATTTGGGTGGGGGGTGCTATGGATATCCTGTTGCTCCAACACAATTTGTTGAGGGGGCTCTCTGGCTGGTCTGCCTGCTTCTCTGTACCTCTCACAGTCTTATGTTTGCTTTATACATAATGCTCAGGCATTTCTATTGTACTTAGTGGGAAGGACAGGTAAAATTATTTCTATCCTCCTGGAAACAGGAATCCCTATTAACATTTAGTAATGTAGAATTCTACAGTTTGGAAGAATTGAATGACCACATGCAGCACACTGTTTTGCATGCAATGAAACAGACAAGAGTCATGCCCATTATGGTGGAATTCTAGGATCATGTAAAGGTGGGAGGTGAGAGAAAACATAGATTTATTAACATGCTCAAAAATAAAGAAAAAAATGTTACTGAATTGCTTGAGGACATCTCTTTGAAATTCATGTTTGAAGAACTACATAACTTTTTAGTCCTTTGGTTATACTCAGAAAATTTCTCAATATCTGCTCTCTAAGTTTATAGTATCAAAGCATGCCTTTGATCAAAATTCTGTTCTTTAATTCTACTGTTCCAAAAGCACCATACTGAAAGTCTGTGGCAAGATCACCAAAGTACTTTAGACCATCATAAAAGAGCCTCGGACATTTCTGGGCAAGAAATTAGAGAACTCAAGCTTGTCACATGCTGGTCATGTGCACAAATATAAATTTCAAGATTCAGATTCTAGTCATACCACCTTGGGAAAATGATTTATCCTCCAGGATTATTTCTCTCATCTATAAAATGGGGTGGATACCATATACCTCACAAGACTGTTGAGATTTAAAAAATAAAAATAAAACCAAAGTCCCTTTGTAAAATGCTGCTCCAGTGAGGGTGTAAAATTTACCAAAAACATTCTCTAGCAGTGGCTGGTCAAGTCCAGAAATAATTCTACCTTCTGTTATAAGCTTCAAATTGTGGATGGTAAGTGCTGAATAATCTAAAAAAGTCCATGTAATTTATTTCATCATTGTGAAAAATATAAAACTCCTTGAAGGTTATAACATTAGTATTTTACTGGTTGATATCTTGATGCAAGGTTTACATGTGTGTAACTGGGAGTTTGGACCATTGACAAAGAAGGAGATTTTCTTCCTAGACACTAATGGCACGTCACACTGCCAAGTAGGAAAAGAGGTTTCAAAGAGTATGGCCAGAGGAACACCTGAATTTGACAGTGTGGCTCAAGTCAGCCCTAAAGCCACCTGGGACCAATGTGCATCCCCAAAGTTGCTGATTAAAATTATTCATATATTTTACAAACAACTTATTCAGTGTCTACTATGTGGAAAGTCCTATTCCAACTGTGAAGATACAGCAGTGAACTTTTAATAAATAATTTTCCAAAAAAAGGTAAAAAGAAGGACTTCCATGCAGATACAAAATGAGCACGTATTAAGGATTTTGTTTAACTCATTAAGGAAGAACAAGGCAGATGTTAAAACAGTTCAAAGGTAGAAGGTACATTTAGGAATTAAATGTAAATGAATTTGTAAGTGGATGCAAAATTGTGTTCTTCCACAACAAGTAGGAAATCAGAACAAAAATGCTCACCCTCATGGGCTTACATCTTAATGAAGGTATCGATAAACAAGGTGAATATGTACTATATGTAGTATGTTTAGTTGTGTGGATGGTGGGAGGCACAAGTATCGATCAGCTGGCCAGAGGAGACTCTGGAAGGGTACAGGAATTGCAGAAATATGTGGACATTCTGTCAATTCAGGAGACTAGACTCCAATTTCAGTGAACTTTAAGTTCCTTTCAGCTCAATTATTTTATGCCTCTAATTTCATCCTGGTGTTGTGAAATCGATCTTGGAATATTTTATCACAGGATTTAAGTCTCCCATACCAACAGATTTAAGGACAAGGACTGCTGAACCTCAGGTAAAGGAGTAGTGAACTATGCTCTCGTGTGTGCTCACAACATATTGGTTAGCACTGGAAGAAATCACACAATCAGAATCTAGGCCACGACAAGTACTACTCACACAGTCCAGCTGTCATTCCAGACTCTATTGTGCCTGCTTATTTTGGCTTCTCTGCTTATTCATTTATCCCTAATGTCACTTACTTACTCATACATGTATTCCTTCGCTCAATGCAGAAGAAAACTTAAGAGTTAATGATCTAATTTATAGGCATGGCCCCTCCCTTGCATTGCTCACAGATTGGAGGGGATGACTACACAGACACACACGTATGGTCACATGACTCACAAGGACATGTGACACACTGTTCAGACAGCAAGTATCAGAGAAAGTTAAAGGCAGGAGGTGGGTAGGTCTTTTTAAGGATGAGTATACTTTGACAAGGTAGAGAATATAGGGGCATTTAGTCCAGGTAGGAAGAAATACACAAGCACATGTTTCAAGTCTAAAATGATCATTCATGGGGCACCTGGGTGGATCAATCAGTCAGGCATCTGACTTTTGGTTTCAGTTCAAGTCATAATCTCACAGTTTTGTGGGTTTGAGCCCCAAGTCTGGCTCTGCACTGATTGGGATTCCTGTCTCCCTCTCTCTCTCTGTCCCTCCCCCACTTGTGTAGTCTGTCTCTCTCAAAAACAAAATAAACTTTATAAAAGAATAATAAAATAAAATGATCACTCATAATCATAGGTATTTGTTCTTTTGCCTACACAGTCATTATTTTTATTCTAGTATAGAGCTTTGATTTTATTTTGGTGAACTAATCCCTCACTAATGCTCAGGTGGTACCATGCTCTGGGCTCTAGGAATGGCCCCTGGCTTTGGCCTAGCTAATCAACACTGGATATATTCTCTGTGGCTTCTTAGCTCAATATGAAAAGGATGTCAATTACCAACTATTAGGAATGAAAAAAATTTTCCATAAAGATTGATAGGCTTGTATAGGGCATAAACCTAGAGTCAAGGAGAATAGTAAACCTAGTGAGAATGGGCCTGAAGAAAAAAAACAATACAGAGAGAATGAGAATCAGAGTGATTTTCTGATCAGCACCTGGATCCAGCCATGCCTAAAACTAACTAGACTTAGTGTCTAACCATTTCAGTTATGAAGCTTGAGCTAAGAAATTCCCTTTTTGCTTCAGCCAATGTTACTTAGGTTTCTTTACATAAAACTGAGCAGTTCTTTATAACACATACCAATAGGACATGAAAAAGCTGATAACGGACCCTGTGTTCTAGAATTATGTACAACAGTGTGAAATAAGATGGAAAAGTAATTTGTGGTAGGAATGCTTGAATAGAAGACCAAGTGACAGAATTTTATCCTAGTGTAGCTATACTCAAACAGTAGCATGTATCAAAGTCACCTGGAAGGCTTGTTAAAACACACATTGTTGAATTCCATCTGCAGAGTTTGATACCAGGCCCAAAGGCAGCCAGCCTGTGGTCTGGATGGTGACCTACGGTACAAACTAGCTCAAAAGAGGAGTAAAAACAATGTCATTTCCTTTCTTGATCACACTCACTAAAACATATAGTGATTAAGACAGTTGGCAGTGGAAGTTGAATTTGGCAGGTCTGGATACAAGGAAAAACCCCAGTGATCCCAATGAGCTACAAGCAAGCTCCAGAGTTAGATTCCACCCCTTTCTGGGGCAAAAGAAGAAAATACTGTAAATATTCCCTGTCTCAGCTCTCCTTTAGCACTGTGAATGCTTTATTCTCAAGTAGGTTCCCCAGAAAATGGTGATAAAGATGGTCACCAGCATAGCCAGGCTCACATCTTCATAGCCCTTGCAAACATAGCAAAAATTTGGCTTTTCTTTCTAAATATTCCAAACCAAAGTCCCAATAACACATCTAATTGGTCTGGCTCAGGCCACACACCCATCCTTCAAGTCATCACTGTGATCAGTGAATGGAACAGACCCACTGACCACAATATTCATCCACTCACCCACCCACCCACCCACCCACCCATCCTTGTAACTGGGGGTAAGAGATGGCCTCACCTGAGCGGCATGTATTGGGATTGAGGAGAAGCATGGTTTGTAACCAAGACAAAACCACAATGTCCACTTTAACACATGGCACACACTGCCTGCCATAGTGGTCACGCCATGCTTAGAGAGGCCCCTTATGCAGCCATGTTTTGTACTGCCTGAGCAAAATAACATTCAGAGGATGTTTCTGGAAAATCTATCATAGGGCCATGTTAAAACTATTACCCAGTATGTATGACAGAGAGAGCACTGAAAACATTAATTCTGAGATCCTGAGGAGAAGGGGGAGAAAGGAATCTGGATAGAGGAGGAAGAAGAGAGAAACAAGACAGGGTTGGGGGCAAGTCCTGCTTTGGGTCACACCAGGTTAGCAGGGGTATTTTTTTTTTTAATATAAAATTTATTGTCAAATTGGTTTCCATACAACACCCAGTGCTCATCCCAACAGGTGCCCTCAATACCCATCACCCACCCTTCCCTCCCTCCCACCCCCCATCAACCCTCAGTTTGTTCTCAGTTTTTAGGAGTCTCTTATGTTTTGGCTCCCTCTCTCTCTAACCTTTTTTTTTCCTTCCCCTTGCCCATGGTCTTCTGTTAAGTTTCTCAGGATCCACATAAGAGTGAAAACATATGGTATCTGTCTTTCTCTGTATGACTTATTTCACTTAGCATAACACTCTCCAGTTCCATCCATGTTGCTACAAAAGGCCATATTTCATTCTTTCTCATTGCCACGTAGTATTCCATTGTGTATGTAAACCACATCCTCTTTATCCATTGGTCAGTTGATGGACATTTAGTCTCTTTCCATAATTTGGCTATTGTTGAAAGTACTGACAGGGGTATTTCTAATGTTCTTCACCTCATGGTGCATATGAAGCAAGTGAGAATGTACCCTTTGTGAGAACTCGTCCTTCTAATAATACTTTGATCTCACAGGACCTCAGAGAGTGTGACAAACCTAGGGTTCCTGTGATCTTTGACTTCTTCCTCTCAAGGCTGAGAAACTGAGGCAAACAGAAATCCTGGTATTATCTTACCTAGGCTAGGAGTCAGAGCAAGGATGTGGTCAGCCTTCTAAGACATTAATGCTATTTTCTCTCTTAATCCAAGAGGCTATGCCGATCTCACTTTTGTCAGGGTCACAGAGTTCACTGAGTGACAATGTCAATAAAGGGACTTCGATCCTGTCTCGTCTCTAATCTTCCCTCTTCCTTCTCACTTCCAAGAAAGTGTTCATATTGGAAAAAAAAAATAAGGGGAAACTTTGTATTTCCATTCCACCAAAGTTTACCGCTCCTTTGTGTATATTTTGAAAAATAACTATCCTAATCTCTTTAAAAAATAAGCGAAGAAAGAAAAATTGATTTGTGTTGCTGCCTTGGATTCTGGAGCTGGCACAAACCAGACATAGCCAAAGTCCACTGCTATTTTGATGCCAGTCTGTAGGCGGCAAATTACTCAAGGACACAAGAGTGACTAAGACTGTTTTCTTTTTGATGTTGATAGAGCAAGTCAATCCAGTGGTTAAAAAAAAAAAAAAAGTCACTGAACCTGATGAAAGAACCGGATGAGGACACAGCTCTCACACGTACTGCATTCCTACTTCAGTTAATGATGTCTGTACTGCCAGAAAGAACTAACAGTGGCCATAAGAAAACCTGAGCAGAAAGCTATTTTGTAGGCATTAGCACAAGATTGGATTTTTCCTTTCATGAAACTTTAATCTACCTGGACAACTCCTACGGACCCCTCAAAATCCTGCTCAAGCACCTCCCCTTTTCCGATACTTTCCTTTGACCTGGTCCTACCTGACCTTGGGCCCAACTCCTTTCTCACATAGGTCACTTTGGATAGAAAGGATTTATTTACGTGGCTATCACCCTCCTTGAGCCTTTAGTGACCCCATTAAGTGTTCACTTTTGTTTTCCAAGCAAAGGACTGGCCCGGAGTAGGCCATTTTCAAAGGCTGTGGGGTAAGTGAATACATATCCTGAGAAATTGTGAAAACTTTATTTTAGGAGACAGGAGTCCTGAGATCAAAGTGAAGGGATTGAATTTTTCCAGGGGACATAAGACACACATTCATCTCAAAATCTTTATCCACAAATTAGGGAGAGTAACTCTTTTATCAGGATTTATGTCAAGACTACTAGAGATAATCCACTGGATAAATGCTTCAGTAATTGCCAAGACTCATAAAAGATAATCATTATTGTTTGAAGTCATAGGGTCTAAATCCCCACTTGAGAAAACACCAAACTGCCAAGGAATCCAGGGCAAGGCTGGGACTTGCTGTCTTCTGGGTTTTTACCTAGAAGACATTTTGGTCAGTGTGAATGAAGGCCATGGACACCGAAGTCCCACCACCATAAATGAACTAGTTTTTGCCGCTCAGTACAAGTGTAACTTCAGGCAACTTGGGTAGCTCCTCTGTGCCTTTCTCATCTGAAAACAGGATAACGACAGTAGTTTGCTCAGAGTTCCTGTGGAAGATAAATCAACTCATTTAAAGCTCTTCAAACAGTGCCTGGTTCATGGTATATAGGAAAAGCAAGCTGTCATTTTGTTCAACTCTACCAGCTATTCCCTGATGATTTAAGAGAGAGTAAGAAGGCAAACTGTCGCCTCCCTCTGCCCTCCTACGATCAGTGGAATTACTGTCTCCTGTATTCCTAAAACAGTTTTCCAAAACCATGTCTTTGTCTTCAAGTGTGTCCATCTTCAGGTTTGCTCTCAACACTGAAGACGGCATTATTTGGCCACATAAAAGGTGAATTGGCTTTTGTAACCCCTAGGGGGCCCCTGATCCTCAGATTCAAGTGCACATCCCTCGAGGACGTGGCACACACAACCCTTGGGAATCCCTCCCTCCACTGCCCTCTGGATGCACTCAATGAACCACGTGTAATTCTGTCAATTCGCCAAGCTGTTGTTCATCCTGGGGCCATTATACACGCTGTTCTTACTGCTGAGAAGATCCTTTGTCTTTTGCTAAACTAATCCCTACTTGTCCTGATCAGGTCTCAGATTAAATATCTTTCTTTGCTGATCCCCCTAATCTATATAACCCAAAATGCTTGAATAGTACCCCATGCTAACTCTGTTACCACAATAATATGTGTAACAGGGACCCTTGTGCATGCCCTGTGTCAGGTATTCATTCATTCAACTGGTACGTATTTATTGTGTGGCTACTGTATCCCAGGCACTAGGTATGTGGGGAAGAATAAAGGAAATGTGTCTTGTTAGTATTTTATATATTTAGCACTCCACATACATTATCTCATTTAATTCTTAAAATGATCCTGCAAACTGCCTTGCTTCTAGATCACCACATTATGCTTGAATTTCATGCTGCAGATTCAATCCCCATAACTAGTATTTAAGGTCCTTCAGAGGATAATCATTTATCGTACTTTACTCATTCTTGACTCCTGCATATAGTGCCTGGAATAGGGGTTCAAAATAAACTTTTGTTAAATGGTTATTAGCCAGTCATTGCCATGACCATACACATCTCACCTACCCTCACTAGTTTAGCACTGCTGAAAAATTCCATTTCTCCTTGTTGGGTAGAGACAGGATTTTTCTAATGAACTTTACTGTAATATGCGCGCGCGCGCACACACACACACACACACACACACTTTAAAGAAAAAATAAAGCAGAAAACACGTATTTAATGCTTATATGTTCCAAATTCTGTGTTAAGTAGGTTACTTTTTTTTTTTATCACTTATACTGCCATAATATCCAAGAGGTAGGTATTAAGATGATTCCCATTTCAGCAATGAGGAGATAGAGGCTCAGAGAGTTCAAGAAATTTCCTCTAGACCAACAGTTAATTAGTAACTCAAGCGGCAAAGTTGAGAAGCAAACCCAGGTCTAGCACATCAAATGCCCAAATTATTACTTATTATATTACCTTTCTAGGAAAACAAGCAAAATCCCTAAACAAAAAATCCCAGGAATGAATGCGTTCATGCAACACAAATTCTTTATACTACAGTTCACCGTGTGGGGAAAAGGTTGTCATGAGCCCCTCTGAAGGTCAGAATTGCATTTAAAGATATATATTGTAACAAAGAATCCCATAGCAACCAGTCTCACAAACACCACTGAGGGAATTCTACAATGTCACCCATGGAGAGCATCTGAAAAGCATCAGATACTGCTCCATCTGTAACACTCAAGGTCAGAAGCTGATCCCCTAAACAGCTCAATATTCTTGCTACCCAGGGTTTCTCCCTTTTAGCCTGTATTTACCTTCTCTCTAAAGCCACACTCAACCTTGTGTGGTCCACACCAACTATTCCATTTTCTCTAATGCTCCCTTTTCCAGATCCCCCTTAAAGTTTGGAGACAAAGCCCATTGAAGCCTGTATTTACCTTCTCTCTAAAGCCAGGCTCAACCTTGTGTGGTCCACACCAAGTAGTCCATTTTCTCTAATGCTCCCTTTTCCAAATCCCCCTTAAGGTTTGGAGACGAGGCCCATGGAAGTGTTACAGGATGGTGGAAGAGATGCTGGTCCTTTTCTCATGGAGTCCAAAAATGAATCTCGAGGACAATAGAGAGTGAGCAAAGCTACAGAGTTTACCGAGGGAAAGCATAAAGCTCTCAAGAGTGAGAGGGGTCCCAGCTGGGGAGCCACCGAGGATTTTTGTCCCTGACTTTTTATTGGGACCTTATCGGAAAGTTTGTAAGACTCCACACATGGCACCTAGCCCAGGCAGGTCTGGAATACCTTCATCCTTTTTTTTTTCCACCCACCCCCCAACCCTGCTTCTTTAACCTCCCACTAACAGCTGCAGCCTGTCTGAGGCTCTCTGATCTCTCCCTGCCTAATATGAACCCTTTCCCTATTCAGAAATACCCCAGCAGCAGTGTTTTAATAACCAAAGTTCTTAGTACACATAAAAAGAGACAACACGAGCATGGAGGGATGGTGCCACAATTTTGCTCAGGTTTAACTTAATTAAATTATTAAAAACAAGACTTTTCTCCACTCCAGCCATATTCGAACTGAGAATCCATGATCCACAAAGGCAAGGATAAAATCACACCATGAAATAGCTCCAAAGCTGGGAACACAGCCTGTAACTCCCTACTTACAGTCCATGGGACTTCCCAGAAGACCACACTGCAATAAATACAGCCAACGAGAGACATGGGATGCTGAACCCAAAGCCGCAGAGGGGAGGCCTCCAACTACAGTTTCCAGGGAGACCACCTACTGCTGACCACACCTAACCAGAGCTGCAGGCACTGGCCTTCCCCACCCTAAAAACAGCAACAAGAAATACCTCAGCTTCTCCTGCAATCTCCTACCCTCTGCAGTTCTGTGCTGCACACTCTACAAACAGCCCAGTTTTCTCCATTTAATCAATTGCAGTATGCATTTATTGCCTCGTTTTTCATCCTGTTGTAGAGATTATTACTTGAATAAGTCTTAGTGAATTGGAAATGAGCAGAAAATAATCACTTAAAGACTTATTAGGAAGACAGTTTTTCCTTGCACAGACCTAAAATCTTCATACGCCAGGGGTAAACTAAATTCTCCCTCTTTTATGTCAAAGAAATGCATATATATCCATAAAGCTACAAGATGCCCTCCCGGGGATCCCTACTCTGCATACTTCTTTGGGAAGAGGACACCCTTCCTGAAACAATGGGAGGTGCTGATGTGAGTCACCCTCAGCCCGGTTGGACAGTGAGCACCTCCACTCCCTGCCCTTCGCTGGTGTCCACCTGACAGTGAAGCGACATCAGGAGCATCTCTGTTTATCCTCAGTTGTCTCAGAAACACGTTCTCAGGTCTTCATAATGCCTGGTGAAGGAGCCACGTATTATCCCCCCTTAATCAACTCATCCAATTCGCTCAAGGTCACATGATTAATTCAAGGCTGAATAGAACCCTGAATACATGTTTTCTAGTACTTAGGCCAATACTTCTTGGACATTTACAGACTCTTCAGTTGGAAGAAATTGAAACCTAACAGTGTTTCATTGATAAAGATTGTGGGAGTCCACACAACTGGAGATCTAGAGACGGGGTAGGCTACCAGAGCCCTTCAGTCATGCCTGTGTAGGAAGGGTAAATGGAAAGAAGAGGAGAAAGTAGGAGAGAGGGAGTGGGGAGAGGAGAGGGAGGAGGGGAGGAGAGGGAGGGAGAGAAGGAGAAATGGGAAGAGGGAGAAAAGGAAACAAAGGACAGGAGGGACAGGAAGGGGAAGGACAGCAAGAGATGGGAGAGGGAGTTTGCTGATAACCAGTGAGCAAAGTCACATCTGAAATGGGCAGGAGACATTTTAGAAGTGTAGGTGATGCTGTGTTTGGAACGGAGTGCCCGTAAATGATGGGCACCCATAGGAAAAACAGACTTGCACTGGGCATTTGCCAGCAGAAAGTTCAGGAAGAACTTCAGGGGGTCGGAGGACAGAAAGATTCCTGCGTGAATCTAAGGCATCCTTCTCCGGAGGGCTGGGGCTTACCCCGGCACTCCAGACACAAGTCGAGTAGGCAGAAAAACAACGTTTAGTCTCCACCTCCAGAGAAATGAGCTTGCGGCTGACTTTTCTACCCTACAGCGGTAATAGGAACTTCTGCCTTTTACAGTTAGATGAGAAAACAGTAGCAGGTCCACTTGTGGAGGACCATCCAGACTGGCACCGAGGCGGAGACACAGCTGGAAGGATCATCGGGAATACCTAGAAGCTTCTGCGACTCGTCCCTCACATTTGCCATCTGCTCATTGCTTGGAAGAGCCCTGGGAAGTGCCCACACACACTGGGGCCTGGGCAGGTTGCAAACAAAAATGACCTTTCAAACACCCTGAAGGTGCTCTTCCTCACTTCTCCCTCATTTGAAACAGTTAGTTACAAACTAATTTAACACATAGGAAAGCACAAACAATCAGAGGCTACGGAGAGAGAGAATGAGAGAGAATGTGTGCCTCCTTCCTGGAATGCAACAACCAGACAGTTTGCATGCTTTTTGTTTTGTTTTGTTTTGTTTTTCTACTTGGGAAAAAGGTGTTATAAATTCACTACCCTCCCCTCCACTATTTCCCGTCCAATTTCTCCCTCCCCACAGGAAGCCACTATCCTGAAGTAGGTGCTCTCCCACCCATGTTCTTACATTTGCTATCTATGCATATAGCCCTGAAGAATAGATATTCAACGTAATATTTGTGTGTATTTTTAAAATTTTCATACGGTCCCTCCATTTTACCCTTTGCTTTTTCAATGCAACAGATTGGAGTTTTACCTGTGTTGACACATGTGAATGAACCCAGTTCATTGATTATAAATGCCACATAGAACTGCCTTGCATGAAGTTAGCACAATTCGCTAAATGTTTATTAATTGGTAACTGGATGAAGTTGTTTCCAGTTTTTACCATGGCAACAATGATAAAATGGGTATTCTTGGACAAGTCTCCTTATGGACAGTGTGCTAGTTTTTCTAGGATATACGCCGAGGAGTACAATTGCTGAGCTGTAGGGTACGTGCATTCATCTTCACTAGATATTTCCAAATTGTTCACAGTGCAGGATACATCAGTTTCCCTGAGTTGCACCAAAATGCTCACTCCTCTTGACGGAGGAGATAAGGCCTGCAACTAGTGTTGTCTCCTTACCAGAAGCATAATGATTTTCTACAAGAGGTCCAATGAAGGTATTGGTCAGCTTTAGAACGGCTTCGGTAGGATGGGGTAAAACTACAGAGACCTGTTTTCTGCTGTCTCCTCCACCAGGGTGACCTCGGGCAAAGTCATGTCTGTAAGTCTCTTTCTGCCATGTGCACGATGGGGATAAGATTGCTACCGCCTGTGCTAGTTATGGTTAGGACTAAGAACTCGATGTAGACACCGCACCAGGGCACAATGTCAGACACCTAAGGCACACTCAGTCAGTGTTCTCGATTCTGTCTCCCAAAGTGTTGACCTCCATGCTACAGATCCCCAAGTGCTTTGGGGATGACCCAGGCAATGCAAAAACAGACTGATCACAAGAAGCTAGTGACAGTGTCATTTCCAGCTCTTCCCTGGCACAGAGGTTCCACAAAGGGATCGGGGACTTGGGTATGTATGTTCCCTGTTCACGAAGGCAGGGCTGTGGCCACCACCCATCTTCATTCCATTCCAGTCAACTTTTGCTTCTGTTGGATTTTGTGATTTCTTTTGAAGCATAAGTGTGGGGTTTGTTTCATGCTGCAGATAACGGGGCTGCGTTGGTCTGATCCAAAATACCATGGGTGTGAGAGCCTGGTTGGCACTGGGGGCTTTTTCTTCTTTCTTCTCTTTGTTTTAAAAGAAAAAAAAAAAAAACATCACAGGGGCTTTTTTAAAAACTTCCCCAAGGAACCCCATGTGGCAAAGAAACCTGAAAGGGACACCTCCTCCTCTTCTGCATTAAGCCTCCAGGAGGTCACTGATTCCTTCACAGACCTGGCAAAGGTCTCACACACCTCCAATGGCAGCACAGCTCTCCAGAGGCCGCAGGAGTCAAACAAATGAAAGGCCTCTCCCTCTAGGATGTTAGCAGAGGATGCCAGCACCCAAAACATGAGTGGGAGGGAGCCAGGGAAGGAGAGGGAGATGCCGAGGAGGCTGAAAACGAACAAACCAGTAACAACTGAGGGCAGAGAGGGCCGAACACCTCTAACTGACTCTTTCACAGGGCAGCTCCCGGAGACTTCTTCTCCCCTGAACACTTGAGTAATGGATCACCTGCACCGATAATGCATCCTCCCCTTTACTTCCCAGGGGAAAGAAAAGCACATTAAGTAGATGCCCAGAAGCGCAGCTGCCTAGGAGTCCTGAACAGGAGACAAAAAATAGAATGCCAGTTTGTTTGGTCATTACTAAGCTTATTGGAGGAATTGAATCCAGGCGTGTTCAGATTTGGAACAAGAGAACGATCCTGTGAGTCACAGAGTCTAATAGGGTTGACTTTCCTTCCTGTCTAATACAGACGAATTTAACTGTGAGTAAAGATCCTGATGGGAAAGGTCAAAATAAGCATTTCAGGTACGTGCCCTTATTGCCATCCCTCATCCTTCCGAGCTGAACAGGATGAAAGCCTCTGAGCCTAAAATTATAAGACCAATTAGCAGGATGGATGGGAAGACATTAAGAGAGAAATGTTCCCTAGTTCAGTAAAATCTCATTAATTCAAATCCCATTTGATAAGTTGAGCCTAGGCTGGAATGGAATTTACAGTATAGTGCGACTCTGAGGAACGTGGACACAAGGACCTGTCTATTAACTTCCCTAAACCTCAGTTTTCTCACGGATACAATGGGGATTATAACTCTATCTCTTTAATTAGTAGGTTCATGCAGTAATTAAAAGGAACAGGGACCATTAGTTTCTTAGCACAGTTACTGAAACGTAGTTAGTGTTCAATAAATTGAAGTTATTATTTTTATTAGTAATCATCATTGGCGTAACTCAAGTCATAGAACTGTAGAAATTCTGAGCTCTATATGTCCTTAGCAATCATCTGGCATAGCACTCTTCCAGAAAATGAAAGGAGCCTAGAGAGGCTCACTGACTTGTCTGAGGTCCCTCAGCCACTTGCTGCTGCTTCACATCTTCCAAGGAAACTTGCATAGGTGCCTCTGCCACCAATGAGTCACACAGAGTTAGCACCTTACAGTCAAAAGGGAGCGGTCCTTAAAAATGACTTTATGCCTTTAGTGTGTCCAAGTCACCTAGAGTTCAATGTAGACGTGCTTGTTAAGTAGCCAGTTCACGGTATTTCAGCACTTAAAAGAAAGAAATCTGTTTTAAAATAGAACAGGAAAGACACCCCCCTCCTGAACAAAAGAGAACACACAATTCAGACTTGCTGTCAATGGAACCATCTTTCTTTTGTAAGGTGGTGTGCACTTTTGCTTAGTAAAAATAACTCAATTTTAAAGATAGATAAATAAATAAAATGGAAGCCACTTTTGTAGAAGGTAAAAGGTAGGAAAGAAGAGAAAGGCAAGCAGAGAATAGAGAGAAGGACAAGGGGTAGATATCCACAAAAGAAGGCTTTGTAAAGACGTTAGCATTTGAACAGCCATGAGAAACTCCAGTTCCAAGATCCTATAGTTAAGTACCAAGCTGATGAGACTACTGTTTTGGCCTGTCGCATAGGACTCCTGTCTAACACCCATGCTCCACATCCGTGTAAGGTACTTCTATTTAAAAATACAAAATTATTACAGTGACTTGGCTTTTCAACTAAAATGTTTTTTTTTTGCTTGACAGACTTAAAATATCTATCTGCCTTGAGTTTTTGACTCATTGTATTTGATGACCCTGGACAAATCAATGATGTTATTTTGTGGGTTTTTTTCCCCCAAAATTCAGTTCTTGATGAGTGTGTTCAGTGCATATGTACACCACGTGGCAATGGCATGGAGATTTGAATTTAATTCAAAAGCAGGTTAATTTCTGGTTATTTCTACTTTAACCCAAAACAAACAAACAGTTACTCTTTCTTCTCTTAATTCCTTCCAAGGGACCGACACCTAATGGCACATCTTTACTACGACTCACAAAAAGTGTGTTGTCTTGAAGAGGAGACTCAGACTAATGCATTTTTTTTTTAAATCTATCTTTTAGTAGATTCTCCTACTCCCCCCCCCTCCAAAAACAGGAACAAAACAAACAAAAACAAAAACCAAAAACACAAACCAAAAACCAGCATCACACTAATGCCTTTTTCCTAGGCCTGACATATTGCATATCCAAGCTCCAGGTTCACTGGGGCTTTAGTCTGCATGTTGGCTGCCAGCCTCTGACAAACCATGCCAGCAATCCTCACTTCTATCAGGGCTGCTTGTGGCCCAGAAAAAAAGGGAAAACAAATGAAGTTAATGATCTGGAAAAACAACACTCTTGTAAGGATCAGCATAGAGATTAGGTATTTCCTCTTCTCAGGAAAAGGAAAAAAGCTCAAAAAAAAAAAAAAAAAACAAAACCAGAAACAAAAACCCAAAAACCCAAAATCAAAGTTCCCCTACCCACGCCCAAGCATTCACACCATGGGTAGCACCACAGCTAGCAGCTGTGTGGGTCCCTCATCTCCCTCCATCCCCAACATCATAGGACCAGGAGATGCTATGTTACAGAGTTAGTGAGCAGCATCTCTTCAAAGACCTAGTAGAACCTCCATGTAGATTGTTCAGACTTGAAGTGTCTCTATCTTAAGAGCTACAAGTGGGTAGGGGAGAAACATCATGATGTACAGAGTATAGTGTAGCCTTGTTCTGTCAGCCAGCAGCTGTGTGCCTGCTGTCACACAGACATCACAGGCCTGTGGGCCTTTCTGTTATCCTTTTTCCATGGATTAAATGGGTAGTTTGAATTCAATAGTGTCTAGTAAAGGAGGTATATCCAAAGAGGTGGCCAGCACAGCTGGATTCCCAACCAGTTGGCCCCGAGAGTGAAGTCAATGCGGACAGAAGTAGTTACAAATCCCAGCCCGGGGTCTTGACAGTCCTTGACTTATAGGTTAATATTCCAGGCCAGAACTGCCCATATGATGTGACCAGAGTAAACCTCAGTTGTTTTTATTTACCCAGAGTATGAGTTTCCTAGGGCTACTGTAACACACATCACCAACCAGTGGCCTAAAATATTAGAAATGTATTCCTTCACAGTTCTGCAGGCTAGAAGTCTAAAAAAAGATCAAGGTGTCATCAGGTTTATTGGAGGCTCTGAGGTGTAATTTGTTCCACGTGTCTCCCAGATTCCAGTGAATCCTGGCCATCCTTGGCTTGTGGAGGGAACACTCCCATCTATGTCTCGGTCTTCATATTGTCTTCTGTGTATGTCTTCTTTTCTAAGGGTACCAGTTATTAGATTTAGGGCCTACCCTAATCCAGGATGATCTCATTTTAAGACAAATTAGGTCAGGAGAGATCCTTTTTCTAAATACAATCACATTCATAAGTTCCAGGTCGACAGATCTCTTGGGGTGGGGGGGAAGCATCATTCAACACACTTAGATCTGGCATCTATCCTGTCTACTGATAATAACACTTCAGTTTCCTTTAGAGAGCCTCAATTTCTCCATTCCCAACCCATGGAACTTGTATGGGCTTACTTGGACTCCAAGAGTGAGTCTTCAGCACAAATCAAACCAATCAATAACCCAGCCCTACTGCTTCCCTGCCTGAATCAGCCGGCAACCCAGCTGTCCAATTACATTTGGTCTTGGATTTTTTTTTTTTTTTTAATTCATGAGGATAAAATCTTCTTCTCCTGGAGTTATTGGGAGGGTTAGAGGAAAAGCATGCCCAACTCAGGATAAGAACAGAGAGTTCCTAGACCCACCTGTGCCTGAAGACACTCTCAGATTTCATTCACAGTTACAGGATCTACTTAGATCCTCTCTGGCTTTACCTAGTTGTGGGTGGTGTGGAAGGGGGAGTGTGGAGTCCTTTAATTTTCGTGTAATTAAAAAAAACAGGGGTTCCTGGGTAGCTCACTTGGTTAAACGTCCAACTCTTGGTTTTGGCTCAGGTCACGATCTCATGGTTTGTGAGTTCAAGCCCCGTATCAGGTTCTGCACTGGCAGCACGGAGCCTGCTTGGGATTCTCTCCTCTCTCTGCACTTCCCTGCTCGCTCTCGTTCTCGCTTTCTCTCTCTCTCTCTCAAAATAAATAAACATTTAAAAAAATCAAATGCATTACCATTCATTCCACAGATATTTGGATGCCAGTCATGAGCTGTGCATGGTACTACTCACTGGGGATAAAGTGGTAATAATCAAAGACCTAGTCACTGCCTTCAGGAATTTATCATCTTATGCGGATTGTTAAACTGCCGTACTGGGATTTCTGCAATGGGTAGAAGGAAAGCTACAGGAGGATGTAGAGCTCAATCCCATCTCTTCACAGAGACACAGAATATAAGAGAAAGATGTATAAGACAGAATTGTCTGAGGGTCTTTTCATTAGTCTGCTAACTTGCAAAGCAATGCCATGACTCCCAAAGCTGAGGGACAATGGTATGGAAATGAGGATAGACAGGGAAGATGGATGACAGACTGGCTGGCCCTGTACAGCCAGGAAGGAGCCTGCCCTCTCCTCAGGGTATTTTTAGCTTCCTATTCTTAGAGATGATCACAGTATCCTGGTCTGCTCAGTACTTCCAGATGAGGAAAGACCAGGGGTAACAGGAAAACACCAGCTTCTGAAGTCTGGCATGCCACAAAGGAACCGGGCGTCCAAAGAGAAAATTTAGTGACAACCCTTCCACTCGGTGATCTTCCTAGGCAAACAGAACAGTGAGCTGGTTAAAAGTCCGCTGACATAAAATGGGCATGGTTTACAATTGTGTAGCGTATTTAAAACAGGATCATCTATTTCAAATGACTAAAAATCCCTCAATGATAGGAAATCTAAGGGACATTTTTCTATTGTTTAGGCACTCGGTGTTTAAACTTTTTTTGTTTCTATTAGGTAATCCTGTATTTCACACAACCCCACCTGAGACCCTTCCTAAGAGCTAAAAGACCATGCTGTCTCTTTCCCAGCCCCTTTTATGCTGAGGGTATGGGTACAAGGCTGAGGCTCTGCAGCCAGGCACATGGGCACCAAATGTTGAGCTGTACGTCAGTGATGTGAGGAATGGGGGCTTTTCTACTGTGGGTGGCAGAGGTTATGGTTGGTTATTGTGTTTATGAGAGCACTATGCATGGTTGCCTTTTTCAACAGCAGTACAAACTGAGGCATCTCGTGCCCAGTGACAGTGACATCTTAGCCAATCAGGCTGCATGATTTTAGATGATGTTTCTGGCTGCACAGCTTCTGAACCTGCTTCTTCCAGCCTTCTGAACATTCAGATCTTCTAAATTCCTTTGCCGTTTACTGAGAGGATTGGTTTCTGCCTTAACAGCTCAGACTTTGCTCCTTGATCTTGAATACCTCAAGAAAGGAGGTATTCAATAAATAGTTCTTTATTTAAACATGTTTTTCTCTTTGACACCCCCATGTTATTTTCACCAGGCATGTTAATTCCTCCCTTCCCCTCAATAGGTGATAGGAGTCCTCGAGAACTTAAATGACGTACAGAGTCACATGGCCAACAGGGAGCAGAGGCTTTCCACACTGTACCTGAGGCCACATATGCTGCTGCTTGTGCATTCAACACACAATAATCAGGGCATCTGTCATTTTTAACCTGGATGGTCAACTTCACTTTCAAAGTCACATAAGGTTAGGGTAGCCCTGCACTCCAGCTCCAGATGGAAGTGCCAGCTACAGACATGCAGACCACTGTCTAGAGACAGAGCCCATACTGTCTACCTCGCAACAGTGCCTGGCACGCTCCTTACCACTCACTTTACCCTCTTCATTCACATTATCTTCCTGGCTGCTGAACTGAACCAATCTATCCCCAGAGAATACAGAAAGCAAAGAAAACATGAGTCCACATCTTACTGCTTCAGCACCAGATAAGTCTTCTGGATCTCAAGTACAAAAGCTCAAAACAAAAAAAAAATTCCAACTAAAGAAACCAAGATTCTGGCCATTGGGTCAGGGTCTGACAAGAGGTACAGGTCAGAGGAATGAGGGTATCAAAATTCCTTGCCTTTGCTTCATCCTTTACCTCTTATGTGCTAGATGTTTGTTTGTTTTTAAATAAAGTTCAAATGACCTCATGCAGATTGCCTTTAATTTTTGTTCAATAACAGTCTTATTTTTGGATTACAAAAGTATTATGTGTTGTATAGTTTACTTAGAAAATAAAGTCGAGTGAAGGAGAAATAACAAACACCATTCAATTCCTCAACTGCCAAAAAACCATTGTTGGATATATATCTACAATTTTCAATTATCTTGAAGTATTTTAAAGTATAAAGTTCTCTACAAAACTACCTTTTTTTCATATACTTCAACCACTGCTTAACTCCTACAAAAGATAGAATGGACAATGTGGATTATTGGAAGTCAAAAGCAGGCATCCACAGACCTGGATTCCAGGCATAAGAGGTACCCTGGCCACAGAAAATGCCCTGAGACCATCAGAGAAGGAGGAAGTGAAGAGAGAAATTTCCTTTATCAGTCTTCAGAGATGACAGAGCCTGGCATCCTACTTGGCAGAGGTAGGGATGTAATGATGTGGAATAAGTGCCCTAGAGCTTGGGATGGAAACAGACACTCCCCCCAGGAAGGAAATATGGAGGCAATGAGGCATGATGTGGTTAAAAGAATAACATTCTGGAGGTGGGAGAATATATATAGCAACTAGACACACACCCCCATCCCCAAAGAAAGGATAATCAAAGCTGAAACATTATGAGGAGGGGGTGGGGGTGTAAACTCAAATACTTCCAGGAGGCAGGCAACCAAAGAAAATGAATGACAGTTGGCCAAGTGTAAGGAAAACCTGATAGAGACTTAGGTGGAATTTTAAACACACAGAAGCCATCTTCATTTCTACTGAAGGGAAAAGAATATGTGACCCCAAAATATGCCACTTTGGCAGTGAATTATTTTGAGCTGAAGGCAATCAAGATCTAGCAGGCTCAAGAAAAACTTTTAGCTCTCTTGCAAAAGAATTTTTATCTCTGCCCTGGCTTAGATACAGAGCTAAGGACAACTTTTATCTGAATGGCCTATGTCTGCAGCAGGGACAACATCTAACTACCAATCCCCTGTTCTTCTTATCACCCTGTAAATTACCCTCCTCCCATTTAAAGCCCAGCCCCTACCGCATTCTGTAGCTCAGGATGGCATAGAAGCCACAACTGTCCACTTTGGTGTTATGGAGCTTCTGTACATACAGATATGTTTTTCTCCTGTCCACTGGTCTTATGTCGATGTAATTATCAGACCAGCCAAAGAACCTAGAAAAGTAGAAGGAAAACTTTTCTCTCCATACACTAGAAACAAGTATTGAGTCTCCCTTTTTGGAAACATGGCAGCCTTCTTTCATCTCCCATTTTCACACTTTTCAGAGACAGATTTCTTCACAGTGGGAAAGACAGCAGGTCAGATTCAACATAAAGGAGAATGGACAATGGATCCTGAATTTAGGGAGACAACTGGAAGTGGTGGAGCATCTACAAGACAGACAACTCCTATCCCATCTGAAGTAGGCCTTAGCTAACAATAAGGAATCTGAAGACGGTATGTGGGAATACAGATGTTCCACTTTTTTAAAAAAAGTCAGAACTACAGATGTTTATATGCATTATTGTGGGGTTTAAAGTTGCTTCACGGTTTATTTTTAAATTAAATAAATGAAGCAAATTAAACACACTTCTGTGGTCCCACAGGGCCCCTGAACTGCCCATCTGTGGCTACTGCCTCATGCCTTTCAAGATCTAATACCACAATGATACAGGCACTTAGAACCCAGTGAGATGGGTTCTAACGTGTAGAACAATAAAGAATGATTTCTAAAACTGGCAATTAAGAGAGACACTGACAAATCCAATCACGATCAAAGGACAAGGAAGGGACCTAAAACCAGATGCACCAGGGAATAGTTTGAGGAGCAGACATAAATAATTCACTATGGTCTAGTCATAAAAAGAACAATTGCTTAGAATTTCATGATGTTTTCTAGTTTAAATGGTATTTTCACATTCACTATGTCATTAGAGCAAACAATAAATTCTAAAGGTAGACTGAAAGATATTATTGATACCATGAATAGGAGAGATGGAAGGGAGAAAAAGAATGAATAAACAGGAGTGATGGCTTAGAGATTCTATGACTTGCCAATATCATCATAAAAATAAGTACTGGGAAGAATGACTAATTTGTAGGAAAAAATGGGGAAAATTTCATGAGGACTAACTATAGAACACAATAAAACTAGTGTTTTTTCCTATAAGACTACTTAGACAAAAGTACTAAATTTGATAATATACAAATAGTTGGGAGAGAAGAAAATAGTGTTTTTTTATTTTTATTTTTTATTTTTTTTGTCTTGCAAAATTTACTCATGCTTTGAAGAATGAATACTAACATCTACATTTATTTCATGGAAAGGATTCATGATTTTTCTCTGCAATTTTTAACTGTAAAACAGAAAAGTTCAATATATATTTTAGATCACTATCAAGAACGTTTTTTCACATCAGGAATTATTCAACTGAAGAAAATAAAGTAATAGCAAGAGTCTGGAGGTTGGGTTCTAGAACCAGCATCGCAGATGGCCTTACCTAGCAACAATCTTCTGAGCTCAGTTGCCTCTGTTTATAAAATGGGCATAATAATACCTGGGCATGAAAAGGGAAATGGAAGCTTATGAACTCTCTGCAAATTGCTAAGCATTCCACAGATGTACATATGACGTAAGGTAGGTTCACATGAGTGAAAATCTATAAATACATGTAAGGTATTTTATATTCAATTTAAACTCCTTGTTTTAAAGTTCAAGGATCTTATGTCATCCGGTCCAACCCTATCTAACTGATCATATCCCCACATGTCTCACCCCAACCATACCTTCTAGCCCTAGGCTCCTCCAGTTCCAGAGCCAGGAGACCCACACATGTCTGGGAACTTAGCCAACATGCAAGGTACTCAGTTGCTTTTCTCACCCCAGTCCCATACTGTTGCTTCCATCCTTTCAGAAATTACCTGTGGACCATGCCTCCCCTCCACACCACTAAGATCTAGCTATGTATCCCCTACCCAAATCCTCTGTCTTGACAAGGCTCAAGTCTCCTCTCCAAAAACATTCTATCTCCACAATAAATAGTATATTCCTAGAGTTAAGAATTAGACCAAACTTAGTTCAAAATCCAATTTCACAATCTTAGCCTCTCTGACCCTGTTTCTTTAACCAGAAAATGGGGATCCTTATTTAAGAGGTTATTTTACAGGTATAGATATGAAATGTAAAATACCTATTAGAGCCTACCACAAAGAAATTATCCAATAAATGGAACTTCTTGTTGGTTTTAATATTTTTTTTTGTTATTGTTAATGTTAACTGTACCTGGAGATTTCTTCCTTCTGACATGGGAATTAGTTAACCCTTGATCACTCAGAGCTGTGAAATATTATGTAAGTAAAGTGTACATGCCCTGTCATCATCACAATAACTGTATCACATGTTTCTTGAGGAAAAGAATCACTGATACAACATGTATTGAGTACCATCTCTCTGCTTACACTTTTGTCAGACCTAAAACTCTCAGGGAAGCTGGCTTCTTTTGCTCCCATGGATCTTACATTCTGAGGAGAGGCAGCTGATCAACAGCTAAAACAAAAAGTAAAAAGCAGCTCATAGCAAATGGTATAAATGGAGTTACCAAATAATAGGATACAGATACCCTGGATGAAAAAGACATGGGGCTACATTTGATAGAGGGGGTAAGGAGGGCTCTTTGAAGACACAAAGTCTGATAGAGGAGGAGGAGCCAGCCACGCACAGATCTGAGGGGGAAAGCAATACAGATTAAGGAAGAGCAAGTTCAAATACTGAAGAAGGAACTTGCATTGTACCTTTGAAGATCAGCAAGGGAATGGGGAAACTGAATGAGGGGGAAGCATTATACAAAGTGGTATTGGAGGGGTGGGAGCCTACAGATCTCATAGGGCTATAAGCAGAGATGGGTTCCAAGAATATTCTTCTGATTTCATCATTGAGTCATACATCGTGTCCTGGTGGCTGACCTCTAAGATTAATTTTCTGTTTCCATTTTTGTTTGCAACAGTCTTTCATCCAGGTCATCCTTGCCTTAGCACCTTTTAAGGAAATACCTAAAAGCCTGTCACTCTCAGATTTCCAATTCCTCTGCACCCAATCATCTCCAGAAGAGAAATATCAGGTGAGGAAACTTTGACCCATTTCAAAGTCCTCTCCTTCCACCCACCAGAGCTGTACCCAATGTGACAGCCCAGGGAGAATTGCTTCAACCCATATTCCACTTCTCTCTGGCATTTGGGAAGTTGGCTCTGTTGCCTGAGGGAGACATTTTAGGAGAGGTTTCCATAGAAACTCAAACTTTCTCTCCAGCTGCTCATGTAGTTTATCCCTTTATTTTTAAATACACATTATTTTTCTTTCTTCAGCTTTTGGGCTCTTGATTCTTTGGGTACCAAAGAAATAGTACCAGATCTCTAGGAAAATAAGCTCTCATTTTTCATTCAACAATTCCTCTTAATTGTGCTTCCGTAGCTGACAAGGAGGGGTGTAGCAACTTAGCGGCCATAATTAACCATTTCTTGGATTAATATTTCTTTTCTCTCAGACTCCTTAGAAGGCTAGCCTTTCATCACTAGTTACTGCTGAAAGCATTACAGCATTATTTACTGCTGAAAGACTTACAGAAAAGTGTTACTAAACCATTGTCCAGTCTCAGTCTCCTTCCCTAGCCACTGGCTCAGGGCACCAACCTCCCCCCTGGATCACTACATTCCATATATAGAAACACCAGCACTTACTTTTTTATTCACAGAAGCTTCATACCTATTCTTAATTTATGTTAAATAGTACTTAGCCAAAGTAGAGACTTGCTGAGCTCCCAAGACCAGGTTATATTCAGCTCTCTTTTCTTCCTAACAATTTTCAATTATAATAAAATCATTATTTTTGGCAGTTGTACATGTGGTATCTGTCTCTCTCCATTAAAATGTAAACTCTTTAAGGAATTAGACCTTAATGTCTATAACCTCTAGTATAGTGTTTTCTGAGAAATGAAAAGGAAATTAGGGAAGCACTTATATTTAAGCCCAATAAGGAAGAATCAAGTAGCTAAATAAATTTTCCTTTGTGCATTTGAAGGAATGAAGATTATTTTTTTTTCCCAAGGAAACAAGAATATGTGTCACCTGTTGTGAAATAACTGGGAAAAATAAATCTGTCTTGGTTTTAGTGAAACCATCATTTGATATGCTACAGATCAAAGCAAAGGGTAAGTGCTTTCAAGAGCTATACGCAGTGGTTTCATGTGGGAATAACATGCCTCTCCACCTTTGTGTATAGCTGAGACCACAAGAGAGCAGGACTGCCAGCTGGGGTCAGAATTCTCACCACCCAAAGACAAGAGAGAAAAATGAAAGAGAAGGGAAGGGAAAGGAAAAGATGGAAATGAGGGAGATGGAGGGACAGATACAATACTCTGGAAAGGAGAAGAAAAAGGGAAGAGACCACACTCAAGAAGGAGAGAAAGGAGACTCACACAGAGATTCCATGTCCACCTTGTGGGGAGAGGAAAAGGCAACATACAAAGTCTGGGGAATAGGGGCAGGGGAAGTCTCCAACCTTCATTTCAGGAGACAGAGAACTCTTAGCAATTACAATTCTATTCTAAGTGGATGGATAGGTACTTGGCTAGCTACCTGCCAAGAGGCTGACATGCATGATGATTTCTCTAAGCCTGCAGGTTAAATCTGATCCCAGCAGCCAAGATGTAACGTGTCTCTGGTATATACGCTTTAGACACAATCCTATACCTAGTCCTCACCATAACCTGTTTTACCAACGAGGAAGCTGAGGCCCAGTGAGCTTAAGATACTTGCTTCCAGTCACCCAGGCAAAACGTGGCCAAGTCTAAGTTTGTCTGACCTCAAAGCTGGACTTTATCCATTATGCTACCCTGACCTAGCTGATAAAACAGTCTTAAAAAACAATGAGAACCATTGTTCTGCAGCCCAATGGAGGAAACCCTACAAAGTGAGTATTATCTGTCGCATTTAACTATAGTGCCTGAGAAAATAATTTCCCTGTGAAGAAGTAACCTCACTATGGGGAATCCAGTCTGATGTTCTTTAAGAAGCAAATCTTACTAAGTTACCCGTCCACCTTACACCCTCCAATGAATGATTCCCCATTGCACTCAGAATGAAAGCCAAAAGTTATCATACCTGCAAGACTCTGCCCCATGTGGCCCATGCCTACTCCTACAGCCTTATCCAACACTCTGCCCTGCAGGTTCTGCAACCTCTTGAGCCACCCAGATCCTCCTCTTCCTAGTCAGCACCACACGTCTGTCCCAGGGATTTTATACCGACACATCTGCCTTTATGGAAGATTCCACCCTCCATTCTTCACCTGGCTTCAGGAGACTTGGACTTTCAGAAAAGCCTTCCCAGATCTCATGATGTAATTCAGGCCCACACTTTCTTTCCTCTTTCCTGTTGCACCTTGTACTCTGCCTTTATATCACAATATTCTGAGAACTTCCACATAGTTATTTATAGAATAATTTGGTTAATGCCTGCCTGCCCCATTCAGGGGGATAAGCTCCAGATAGTAAGCTCCAGAAGTGCAGGGAACATGTCTCTTATTTACTGTGGTATCCTCAATCCACAATGCAGGGTCTAAGACACTGTGGGAATATAAGAACGCATGTGGTTTTTGTTGATGATTTCATGAACTTCATCAGGATGCTATAAAAGAAATGTCCAAAATGAGTGGGGTAGTAAGATGACCACTAGAGAGACTTCCAGTTAGAACCATGACCCATGCTAAGACCTTTGCTTGCAGAGTCCATTTCCACAACAAAAACTTAAACTATTTATAAATAATCGGCATCATTTGGAAAAAAAAGTGGAAACTAGCCCCTGTTCCGCATCCTACCCCCAAAACTGCTATCCACACCAGACTGTTTTCACCCTATCTTATGAGCTTTTTTTTTTACGTCTTTGTCCTTGTGTTTTAATATCCACTTCTTCTTTATTCCACCCATCAGAAAGACAATGCCGTGGAGATCCAGGTCTTCAGCTATCATTAGGAAAACGAAAAACAAGATGAATCACCGACAACATTAGCATTAAGACAGCGTCTGAGCCAGAACAAGGTCCAAATCTACTCAGGGTCATCAAGGCATTTCCACACAAATGATTCTGATATCACAATCCTAGGATTTTCGAATTCATGTGGGGCCCAAGGCTGAAACCTGAACTCCACGAAAACAAAGAATCTGTTATTATGCAAATAATTTTAGACACTAAAAAAGAGAGGAAATGAAAAGATAAGCAAACATAAGCTGCATAATGCCACCTGGCTTCTAAAATAGTTCCCTCTCCAAAGTTTTAATAGGATGTGAGCTAATCTGAAACAAAGGTCTCTAATCACATAGAAAGTGTTTTACTCAAATGATTTCATTTTCTATTTTGGTAGCTCTTCCAATGGTATGATTGTGCTTTCAGAGAAAAGGATAACAGGAGACCCTGGATTTTTTCCTTGTATTGAGAGAAATTTCCACTTCTGCTGCCAAATACCAATGGGCAATCATGTCCCATGCTTGTCCAGCTAGCAATTATTGTGTGCCAGGCACAGTGCTTGGCAATGAGGGCTCAAGTACAGAGCAGAAACAGAAAAAGCCTGTCTTCCTGGAGCTGGAAATCTAGTAGGAACATGTGCCCAACTTATAGATCACAAAGATACCTATCTTGCTATTACAACACATGCAGTATGGCGCTTTGTGATTCACAAAGGCCTTTGTCTGTAGCTTTGTCATCCTCCCTACAACCCTAGAAGAACAGCATGGGTGAGTGTTTGCAGGGTCTCTCTTTCTAAAATCAAGTGAGGCTCAGAGCCCAAAGAGATAGCCACATGTTGCATTAAGTCATGTTCTTTTGGCTACACCGATAGCAACAAAACATGGCAAATGTTTTGGTGGGTGATGAGGATTAAGGACTGCATATGTTGTGATGAGCACTTGGTGTTGTATGCAAGTATTGAATCACTAAATTGTACTCCTGAAACTAATATTACACTGTATGTTAGCTGGAATTTACATAAACGTTTTACAAAAGCATTTATAAATGCTATGTACTTACATGATTATAGTTAATTATGGCAACCAACCTATGATCCCTGCTTTAAAAAAATGGTAAAAAACTGAAGCTCAGAAGTTGACTAACTTATCTAAGTCAGTCATTCAGCTAAAAAAGAAATAGAGATTTCAACCTAAGCAAGGTGACTCTAGAGCTAGCACAGGGACTTGCTGACAAGAGAGAATAAACAGGTCATATTCCTCATTTTAATTGCAAGAGCAATAATTATCAACTTGTAAACAGAGAAACTGAGTCTACAAAGGTTCAAAGCCACATTCAAGGTCAGGTAGTCCAGAGTGTTAAGGTTAAAATAGCATATAAGAACTCAAGATGCAAAATCCAACTTACTTTTCCCCTGAGCCAAATGCTCTCACCTTTGTGCAACTCCAAGAGAAGAAAATGTTGAAAGAGATCATTTGGTCTAAACTGCTGGTTTCACAGAATAAGAGATCTCTTCAACTGGACCTAGCCTTGGTCAACAGGCTCATGTGGAAGGAAGAGTCGCAACAAGGCCATTTGGAGAGACAGAAGGCCTGGGACTATCCAACATTTCATCAGTACTGGAGCCCTTGTTCTAAATTAAATTTGATTCTCACTGAGGTGTCAAAGTTTGCCTATCTAAAGAGACTAACTAACATCTTCCTTCCAAAGAAGGGTGTAAAGAGAACCATTCTGATTAGTAAGAGTGTAAGAATATAGGGGGTGCATTTAAGTCGCATCAGGTACATGCAAGAGAAAAATAGGGACACAAACTAGAAAGAAAGGTGAAGTTCAGATTATTCATTCATCCAAAAAATACTTTAGAACTTTCTTTGCAACCAGTACTATGTTTAGCCCCGAGAAACAAAAACGAACATGACAGACATAGTCCCTGACCTCGCAAACATTACAGTCTATTAGACCATGAATCAGAGGACTCAAAGTTTACATTTTTTTCTTCAAGTACTGGAAAGTTACTGAAGGCTTTTCAAAAGGGAAGGATTTGACCATAGCTGCTCCTCCCACAGATTCAGATACAGTCAGGGTTGAAAGGGACTTCAAAGGTTACAAGCACCTTCTCTCCACTTCCAGAGCTAGTTTGCAGTACCATAGCCACTAACCAAATATAGCTGTGGCTGAGCAACTTGAAATAAAGCACATCTAGATTTGAACTACCTGGAAGTGTAAAAAGCATACCAAATTTTTAAGACTCCGTATATAAAAAAAAAAATAATCAATGGGGCGCCTGGGTGGCTCAGTCGGTTAAGCGTTCAACTTCGGCTCAGGTCATGATCTCGCGGTTCGTGAGTTCGCGCCCCGCATCGGGCTCTGTGCTGACAGCTCAGAGCCTGGAGCCTGCTTCAGATTCTGTGTCTCCCTCTCTCTCTGTTCCTCCCCCACTCGCACTCTGTCTCTCTCTCAAAAATAAATAAAATTTTTTTTTAAATTAAAATATTCACATCTCAAATTTTTTTGTATTAACAACAGACATGATAGTATTCTGGCTACATTGAGTTAAAGGTTACTAAGTTCACTTGTTTCCTTTTCCTTTCTTAATGCGGTCACCTGGAAATGTAAACTAACATATCTGGCTTGCATTATATTTCTTTTAGACAGTGCTATTCTACCGAATTCCTAATAAATATTCATCTAGGTTTTCTGAAAACTGATGGAGCGTTCATGGTCCTAGAAATTCTATTCTGTTCCTCAATAGCTCTGACTACTCGGAAGTGGTTCTTTTTGTTAAACCACAATCTTTGTTTATGCAGATTTTACCCATTGAGAATCATGGTGCTCCAGTGTTTCCTCCCAGAGAGAGACCTTCCACTATCTTTTCCAGCCCCTCTATTTGCCCCAGCTCTATCCAGGATTCTCTCATTTCAGTCAATGCCTCTAGTTGGTTTTCTTATTCCTTGCACACTGTGTTTTCCAGCTCTCTGATGATCCTTCTCACTCTTCTCTACACATCCTCTAGATTATCAGCACTCCTTCACAAAGAAAAAAAAATTCTCCGGTTGTCTTGTTGAGGGTAACAGCGTATGACAGTTGAAAGACTTTAAAGTGGAAGACAAGGTAAATTTGCTTCCCAGCTCTCCTACCAGTGTGCAACCCTAGGTAAGTACTTTTACCTCATATACGAAAGCATAGGAAAACCCACTTAACAGGAAAAATAAACAAACAGAAAAACATGGCCAAATATACTCTATGCAGTGAAAAAAAAATTAATGTTTATTTGTGAGACAGAGAGAGAGAGACAGACAGACAGACAGAAGAGTTGGAGAGGGACACAGAATCTGAAGCAGGCTCCTGGCTCAGAGCTGTCAGAGCAGAGCTGGATGCGGGGCTCAAACTCACAAGCGGTAAGATCATGACCTGAACTGAAGTCAGAGGCTTAACTGACTGAGCCACCCAGGTGCCCCTGAAACTTTGTTTTTATTGCCCAGCATTTATATCTCCTGCTAATAAAAGCCATCTTTTCCACTTTCAGACTGTGTCACTTTTTTAGTTGTTAGGACAGAGTAAGGATAAATTTACCCTATACCTAAGCTTCAGGGAAGAATAAGGCCAGGCTTGGAGAGGCAAAGTCACAGAAATTTGTTCAGTAACAGGCACAGTACTCAGCTGAGGCAAATGTATTACATGGAGAGAATCTGCCTGAGAATAAAGCCAACAGAGGAAGAAGAACTAAAATACATGGGGGTGGAGGAGACTTGATAACATAAGAGTCACGTCATTTGAGCCTCCACTTTCAGCTGTGCTTAAAGCAATATACCCCTTGGCTTTTTAAAAACTGAATTAATAAATTCCTTTTTTTTTTTCCAGAGCTGATTTGAGTTTATAACCGAGAGCCCTGACTAATGCATTATTGTCAGTTACTAAAATACTTACAGGTCACCTACCTCATTTCAAGTCCTTCTGATTTGTCGTGCATGTATCTAGCCTCACAAATGAACAGCAATGTTTTGCAAATAAACAGAGAAGGACAGTCATGTTCAGACGGTAGAAGGCAGGGATGGTAGAGGCCTGAACCTGAGTCTCTGTCCTTTCCTCTTAAGAAGTCTATCCATCAGTCTTTACCCATGTCGTGAAAAAACTACATGGTCAACATCTAATTTACTCAAGTTGTCATTTAATATTAAAATAATATCAGTTATGTGTTTTCTCAGAGGTGTGCAGCCAGCATTTAAATAGCATTGCAGCATGCCTCATTTTATAAGATCAATGTGTATGCAAAATAAATGGACTTCCATTAGAATTCACAAGACTATTTGCCCTTCTGATTGATAAGTAGGCAACCCCTCCCAACACTGAAGCCTCTGGTTCTTTCCCCTGAGCCCTCTCCCCATTCTAACAAGTAGGTTTCATTATAGCACCCCAGAACTAGAAAAAAGATCTAAGAAATGGCTGCTGCCTGACTCCCTCAGTGTAAATAAAGAGTTCCAGAAGATGAGAAGTAACTTTCTCAATGTACAATGCAGTTGGAGACAGAGTCTAGACAAAAGTTGAATGCTCCTGAAATAATATCATATACCATCTGTATTCTAAATGGAGCCCCTTGTTTAAAGGCCTCTTTGGGTTATGCAAATCATCTCTAAATTTCTTTCTTTCACAAGATCAGATTACTCCATTTTGGTTTATATAAAGTGGGTTTATCTTGGTTTGGGTGCGTAAGCTATTAACATGAGTAACCGCTACTATTTATGGACTGAGCATCTGCTGTGTGCTTACAGGAACTATGTGGTTCAATCTTCATAAAAACCACTTTGAGGTGGGTACTATTAGAATCCCTCTCTTACAGAGAAGCAAGATGGGATTTAGACAGGTCCTGCACTTGGCCTAAATCAGACATCTGATAAATGATAAATAAGACTGACTTCAATTTCCAGCCGACTTGAGACCCTGAGCTTTTAACATGAATATCTCATATCCTCAGGAAGATTAAACAAACTTTTCATTAGAAAGTGTCCAAAAAGAGACAAGTCTTTAAGATTAAAGCTATCGCTTCTTAAGTCCTTATTGACCTGTAAAATTTTTCAACATATTACCAGATATAGTCAGGAACATCCCTGTCCAAGTCCCCTGACCCTCTATTTAAATGCACAATGGAGCACCTAGGGGGCTTAGTCACTGAGCTTTGGACTCTTGATTTCAGCACAGGTCATGATCTCACAGTTTGTGAGTTTGAGCCCCACATCGGGCTCTGCGCTCACAGTACAGAGCCTGCCTGGGATTCTCGCTCTCTCTCTTTCTCTCCTTCTCTCTGCTCCTCCCTTGCTTACACACACTCGCTCTTTCAAAATTAAATTAAACAAGATTAAATGCACAATGAACAAAGGCCCTAATTCATCTATATTTGAGCTACGTATGCACTAAACCAATTTTTATAGACATTTAAAAAGAGACAGAAATGTAAAACAAGAGACGAAAGGGCAAGAAACATCTCTTATTCCCACTATAGGTTCCACCCTCACATCATGCAGACTACACTTGTTTGCTTGTTAAGTGTCTAATTTTCAATACGTAAAGAAGATTTCACCTGAACAGTCCTGGATTAGCTGTATAGTAGTTATATGTTGCCATGTAACAAACTACCCCAAAATTTAGTGGCTTAAAAAACACATTTTTCCCCATCAATGGACAAAAGTATCTTAAAGTTCATATGAAAATTCAAGAAATACAGATACCCAAAGTAATCTTTAAAAAGAACAAGTTGGGGGCGCCTGGGTGGCGCAGTCGGTTAAGCGTCCGACTTCAGCCAGGTCACGATCTCGCGGTCCGGGAGTTCGAGCCCCGCGTCAGGCTCTGGGCTGATGGCTCAGAGCCTGGAGCCTGTTTCCAATTCTGTGTCTCCCTCTCTCTCTGCCCCTCCCCCGTTCATGCTCTGTCTCTCTCTGTCCCAAAAATAAATAAAAACGTTGAAAAAAAATTTTTAAAAAAGAACAAGTTGGAATACACAATTCTCAATTTCAAAACTTACTGCAAAGCTACAGTAACCCAGACAGTGTGGTACAGGTATAAGGAAAGGCATATAGATTAATGGAATATAATCAAGAGTCTAGAAATAATTTTCCTGTATAGTCAATTGGTTTTGAACAGGGATTCCAAGCCAGTTCAATGGGGGAAAGAACAGTCTTTTTAACAAATAGTTTCAGGACAAATGGAAAATGCAGAAGAATGATGATGGCCCCTACTTTGTATTATATACAAAAAAAATAATTCAAAAGGGATCAAATATCTAAATGTAAAAGTCAAAACTATAAACGTCTTAGAAGGAAACGTGTAAATCTTTTTAACCTCAAATTAAGCAATGGTTTATTAGATAGGACACCAAAAGCAAAAATAACAGAAGATAAAAGATAAACTTGGTGGTGCCTGAGTGGCTTAGTCGGTTAAATGTCAGACTTTGGCTCAGGTTATGATCTCACAGTTGGTGAGTTCAAGCCCCATGTCAGGCTCTGCGCTGACAGCTCAGAGGCCAGAGCCTGCTTCAGATTCTTTGTCTCTCTCTCTCTCTCTGCCCAACTCCCCACCCCACCCCACCCCTGCTTGTGCTCTGTCTCTATCGCTCTCAAAAATAAACATTAAAAAACATTTTTTTAAAGATAAACTTGGCATCAAAATTAAAAACTTTTGTGTCTTAAAGAACACCATCAAGAAAGTGAAAAAACAACCCACTGAATGGAAGGACATTTTTGCAAATCATGTTTCTGATGAGAGACTGATAAGTAACATACACTATTACAACTCAAGAATAAGAAGACATATAACCCAATCTGCACAGACAATTCTTCAAAGAAGATGTGCAACTAGCCAATAAGCTTAAGAAAAGATGGCCAACGTTACTAGCCATTAGGAAAATGCAAATCTAAAACCACAATGACATACCAATTCCTACCCACTAGAATGGCTAAAATCAAAAAGACAGATAACTTTCAGTCAGGATGTGGGGAATGTAGACACTTCATCTCATTGGTGGGAAGGTATAATGGTACAGCCACTCTGGAAAACAGTTTGGAAGTTCCTCAAGAAGTGAAACATAGAGACCTTATAATTCCATTCCAACTTACACATGCACCCAAGACAATTGAAAACCTAAGTCTACCCTTCATCATGGAGCAACATGCACCTGGCCCAAAAATGAAAGAAGCAGAAAGAGGATCCATCAGGAGTTTTCACTGCTACAGGCTCAGCTGCTAATCTGGACTTGTCAGGTCATTGGCATCCATGCTACTTTGTGTGAGATGCCATTGTGCCCTGTGGCCTGGTGCAACTTTCTGAGCGTATGAGGCCAAAGAGGTTATAGTTCCATTTATAATTTCCAAATTTCATGCAAAAGATTTCTGGTGGCCCATGCTAACTCATCACCATGCAAGAAACAAAACTCTGGAAAGCATAGTTCTAGTTTAGCTAAGTTAATACAATTCAAATTGACCTCAATTATCATTAAGTAATTTGGAGGATAAGGAATGCTGTGCAGCACACAAATTACATTTCACCCTTAACCGGAAATGTAAACCTGTGCTAAATTTCTTCTGAATTTAATAAGGCTTCTGCAAAAGATATATCCTTTAAACAGGGTTTCTCAAATTCAGCTCTATTGACATTTTGCACTACGTAAGTGTTTGTAATGGGGTGGTGGGGGTTGTCCCATGCATTGTAGGGTATTCAGCAGCACCCTTGATCCCCACCAACCAGATGCCTGTAGTACCTCCCCAGTCTGAACAATCAAAAATATTTTCAAACAATGTCAAATATCCCCCAGGGGGCAAAAGCCACCTCTAATGGAAAACCACTGCTTTAAGTGATGCTAAATATGCAGCAAGTTTGTTTTAAAATAAACTCACTTTTAGTTGATAAGAGAATATGTATTGTGCTGCTTCTGCATTTAATTCCCTAATGTTTTTTTGATTATATAAAATCCTGTCTTACATAAATATTAATTCACTACATTGGAAGAGACTGTTGGTTTGACTTTGAGTCAAAGCTTAAAAACAGGGCTCGGTTGGTCAAGGTCAGTAATTAAAAACACTATGAATGCGCTAGCTTCAGAAGATTCCACCTTTTATTTCAAAGGGGGAAGGATACAGCAGAGCATGACTGGCCCTAGGCAAATCTATGCCTATTTCAAGAAAGTTTAGCAAACTACTTCCCTTGCTATAAAAGGCTGCAGAGATGATGCTCTTACCATGGTGAATCATCTCTCTTGGCCATTTCAAATTCTCTTCCATTATTATAAACAAATTGTATTTAAATAGTGAAGTGGTTATTCTCAGCCATATGGTCTTGAATAACCCATCCCACAAAAGTTTCACCTATTTCAAAAATGAATAGCTGGACAAAAAGGACTAGCTAACATTATCAAAAGAGAACTGGGTGCATCTTGCCCTTTGTCAAATCACACTTTAACCCAAGCACAGAAAACTGGAGGATCTTCAGCGGTCAGGTAGGCAAAGTTAAACCCACAGTGAGATTTAGGGACTATCGTGAATAGGTAACTAGGCCAACCTAAAAAGATAAGCCATTTAGGAATTGCTGATCTTTTGAGGTAGCCAGGAATCTGTGTATTTGTATGAAGTTAGTTGGCAACTGATTGGATTTCTTTTTTACAACCATATTACCTTCCATATTTTTTTTAATTTTTATTTTTTTATTTAAATTCAAGTTAGTTAACATACAGTGTAGTCTTGGCTTCAGGAGTAGAACCCAGTGATTCATCATTTACATAGGATACTGGGTGCTCATGCCAAAAAGTGCTCTCCTTAATGACCATCACCCATTGAACCCATCCTCCATCCACCTCCCCTCCAGCAACCCTCAGTTTGTTCTCTATTTAAGAGTCTCTTATGGTTTGCCTCCCTTTCTGTTTCTATCTTATTTTTCCTTCCCTTCCCCCATGTTTATCTGTTGAGTTTCGCAAATTCCACATAGAGTAAAATCATAGGATATTTGTCTTTCTCTAGCTGACTTATTTCATTTAGCATAATATCCTCTACCTCCATCCATGTTGTTGCAAATGGCAAGATTTCATTGTATTTGGTTGCTGAGTAGTATTCCATTGTGTGTGTGTGTGTATCACTTCTTTGTCCATTCATCAGTCAATGGACATCTGGGCACTTTCCATAATTTGGTTATTGTTGCTAGCACCTCTATAAACATTGAGGTGCATGTGCCCCTTCAAATCAGCATTTTTGTATCTGTCAGATAAATTCCACAAAGAAACACTACCTCACACCTGTCAGAATGGCTAAAATTAACAACTCAGGAAACAACAGATGCTAGTAAGGATGCAGAGAAAGGGGAATCCTTTTGCAGTGGTGGTAGGAATGCAAACTGGTGCAGCCACTCTGGAAAATGGTACAGAGTTTCCTCAAAAAATTAAAAATAGAACTACCCTATGACCCAGCAATTGCACAACTGATTCAAATTTTAAAAATCATTATAAGACAATGCCATACAAGAAGAAATTGTATATGTGTATTTGTGGGTAAAAGCCAGGCTCAGTTGGTCAATTTGGTGTGTTTGTATTTGTATATATGTATGGCTTATGTACATATATGTGTATATATGTATATGTACGTACACATGTATTGGAGTGTATCTATAGGCTGAATTCGCCCATCAGGAGGCTAGATTATCATTTTTATTCTAACTACGGGGTTATCAAATTTATTAGTAACAAGAGAGGTGGCAAAACTAGTTATTTCAAAGGACTTTCCTCACCCCACTAAACCCTCAGTTTCTCATTAACATGAATATCTCAATATTGTCCCACAGAGTCAAAGTATCCATGGTAGGATTACAGTTATAGAGCTCAGTAATAAAAGTATTTCCAATTTTAACAAGAGAAAACTGAGGATCAGAGAGCTTAAATGACTTTTCCAAGGTCATAAAGCTTGGAAGTAGTGAACCTTCAAGTTTGAAGGATCAGACTCAAGTCTTCTGAATACTGACCCAGAGCCTTTTGGCCACAGTCTGATTGTGTCAAGGACATTGCAGTAATTACCTGCCTTCAATTAACATAAATCTATGAGGGCTCTGTGTGCCATTGTCCTTCTTGAAAAACAAACCAAAAAACAAAAACTATGTGGTCCTTCACGTCCCCAGGTGGAAGTCTGACAAATGTTGTGCTAAAAACAAATTATACTGTACTGTGTGTGCATAAATTTCTTGGCTAATATTTCAGTTCACTACACTGTAAACCCCTTCAGAGCCATGACGATCTGGAAGTAAGTGCTTCATTGCTTCTAAATATTTGAATTCGAATTTCAAGGCCTGTCAATCTATCCAGACTCATAAGCTGGCTAACCTGATTTTCTCTGCTTCATGACAATAATGTTTAGTATTTGCTGGGCTGTATTTGACATAAGGAAATTTTAAATTACATTTAGTCAGATAGATTGAAAGCTGCTAAAATGGCCCCCTCTCCTCAAATTTGCATAGCATTGCATCTTTTTTTTTTTTCTTTTTAACACTGATGAGACTGTTACCAAACAATTACAGAGTTTATCTACATTGGGAGCTGTCAAATGCATAAAACCTAGCATGGCATGAATCTCAAGTTTTGAAAGAGATTGTAAAGAGTTCCTTTTAATTTGTTGAGAGCCTTTTCACAGAGAAAGCACTTAGATCTGCAGATAACTTGACTATCAGGTACTTTCCTTCCCAGAAAATAGAAGTGATACTGATAAATCAAATGAATAAAGTCACAGTTCTCCTCCTATCTAGTAAATTTCTTCATCTTTTCCTTCTCACTTGTTAACACCAGTAAGAAAGAAATTAACATGTTAAAAATCAAGAAGGGGCACCTGGTGGCTCAGTCGGTTGGGCATCCAACTTCAGCTCAGGTCATGATATCACTGTTTGTAGGTTCAAGCCCCACATCAAGCTCTGTGCTGACAGCTCAGAGCCTGGAGCCTCCTTGGGATTCTGTGTCTCCCTCTCTCTCTGTCCCTCCCTGCTTGCACTCTCTCTCTCAAAAATAAATAAACATTTAAAAAAAATTAAAAATCAAGAAGCCACACTCAATTCTTTGACTGCATCCTAAGTGGGGGAAATCTCTGTAAATCATGTTAATTCTGGCTTCAGAATAAATCAAGTTCATTATTTTCTCCATCTTTAACTTTTTCCCCTTACCACCCTCCTTTCTATTCTAGTTTCAGCGAAAGAAAAATGGTTTTCTACATCTTTTGGATCACAATGGTCCCTTTCGTTTTTAATATTTTACCACCTACAATCTATTCGCCACACAGCTTTTATAGCAGGAAATGCTGGTTGCCTTTCCAATAAGTATTCTTACTTCGTAATAGAAGTATGTTTTTCCTCTGGATAGAAACGTGCTTAGTTTTGGAAGGATGTATTTTCTGTCTCTCTTGCAGTTTTTAGTATCTAATTATTCGGGAGTCAGAGGACAAAACTTCCAAGAATGGACATACAGCCAGACAGACAGTTATCATATGATCCTAGGGTCCTTCTCTCTTCCCTTCTTCCCCCTGTGTGGAAGGGATGTGGGAGCTCTAGCAGCCATCTTGTGTATGTGAGGATGCAAGTCAGGGCTAAAGATACCAGAGCAAAAAGCCAGGAGTCTAGGTTCCTGCTGATTTCAGAAAGTTGCCATGTCAGCCTCGGGCTGCCTTTTCCACTTTTTCCTCCTTCACTAGAACTAACCCTACTGTGCTTGAACCACAGTCATTGCAACTGAAAAAAAAATCTTTCAAACATACAAAGTAATTATTTTCAAAGGTAAATCTGACCAATTCACTAAGCTTTGTAGATCACCTGCTTTCCATGGCTTATGTGGCCCTGAATTTCATTTCAGTCCCCCTCAAACCTCCTGTAACACCACACCTGTGGGTGCCTCCTTCCAATTCCTCATCCTTATTTGGACTTTTCCCTTTGCACGTGCTCATCTCATGCCTTGAGGGTGTGACTGGCCCCTTTCCCATTCTTAAGATGTCACCTGGAATGAACCACCCTCTCCTCAAAAGTGCTCTTCACTTTCCCCGGCTAAAGGCACCTTCTCTAGATCACTTTCTACCACATCGGTCATCTTGTCTGTTCCCATCTGAGAAAGGATCACAGTCCTAAAATGCCTTATCTACTCACTTGTTAGTTGCCTATCTTCACAGAGCCCCTTTTACTAGAAGCACATAGAGTTTCAACAGATATCTGTTAGATGGATGCTAAGGGAATGAAGTCTCCATTACTCCTGTCTCCAAAATCTTACCCCCAGCCCCAATGATCTGGTTACATACATCTGACTACATGAGGCCCTCAGCTTAAACTCCTCTCATGGTTATAAAATAAAAATAAACTCCCATCATCCAGTAACTAGGTTCTTTTGTGATTTAGCCTTGTATCTATCTACTACCCACATTTCCTGAAATGTATCTTTTATACTCTCTACTTTGAATGTGCAGTTCCCACTAACTCAAAGATTTCACCTGGCTAATAATTCCTGACCCCTTGAAACTTTCTCTGAGGTACCACCTCCCCCAGAAGACCTGTGGGAGTCCAACCCTCAAATCTGTGTTCGTTGTCCCTTCTAATAGAGGTGCAGAGATTACCACCCAAAGCAGCGTACTTCAGGAGCGGGTCTTTGGCTTTGCAGTCAGCTTAGGTTGAAATCCTGTATCTGGTACTTAGTGGTTGTGTGACCTAGAACAGTTCTGGTTGTCATCTCTAAAAACAGATGATTGCAATCTGGGGCAGGATAGAGGACTGGCATCACAAAATGCATATAACACACTTGGGAAGATAGGTGTTCAATCAACAGTGGCTACAGTTATCAAATAATTACCATCTAACAGTACATAACCCACAGTAGTAGGCTACTATCATTTAGTTAGTATAATAACTATTACATATCTTGACTGTCTTCCCACTAAATTGTGAGTTCAGAGTTCAGTAAAGAATGGGATTTGTTCAGCCTCTTTCTAACCTACAGCATAGAGCACCATGCCATGCACAAGGTAAGTGTTCAAGTGATAATTAAATCTGTGATGGTGATTGGATTCAACTCGGGTAAATATAATACAGTAGTAGGCTCAGTCCTGTTCTGGCACAGGGCTCAAGTCACAGCAGCTAAAACAGATTGAATTGTGCTGCTCACCTTCATGGAATCAGAGTTGACTATCAGAAGATAAGGCCACAAGTAATTACAACTGTGAGAAAGGTCACAAAGAGGAAAGCACATGCGGCTATGGGAACATACAAGAGAATTAAACCTTACCTACAGGGGATTAAACCTTACCTACAGGGACTAGGATTCATCACCTTTTGCATCTCTGAAACCCCCTAGTGCACACCCCAAAGGTGCCCAGTAGTGGTTAATATCTATGTGACAAGGGTCTAACATACGCTATTCTAAGATTGCTCCCCTTCAAACATTAGCTCACCAGATACCAATCAGATTCCACAAACTTGATGAAGTTTGATGTTCCATAGAGGATTAGATTCTTCAAAGAAACAAACAAACAAAAGGTAACATCATTTTGTTTGTAACAAAATGTAACATCATTTCCATTTGTAACAAAATGGAAACATCATTTCCCTTGCTCTTATTTGGAAAGAGCCCATTCCTGGGCCAGAGGGAGAAAACATATTTTTTGTTTAATGAAACCAAAAAATAACCCTCACCACAGGGTATATGTTAGGATGGGGGGGGGGGGCAACAACAAACAACAACAAATAAAAACAAAACAAAACAGAGAGGCATAGAGGAGAGAAGGAAACTGAAAAATCACCAGAAAGAAATGGAAATCCTGGGTGGTTAATGTGTTAGGGAAGCCTCATAAGTATTGTCATTATCTATATAAACAAATTTTAAAAATAATAACAAATAGTTGCAAAGGCATAGATTTGAGGTTTGGGCACTTTTTTCCAACCTACAATGTTGATGCCACTTAACAAGACCATCAATCTCAGCTCCCTTCTCTGAGTGATGAACACAGACTATACAACAATGGGTTAAAAGTATACACTTTGGTGTAAAACAGAATTGGCCTGAATTCTGGTTGTGACACATAATGGCCATGTGCCTGGGATATAATAACTCTGTTAAAATTAATTTCTTTCTCTGAAAAACTGAAATAACCCCTACCTCATAAAGTTGAACTCCACCCAAAGAAATCACATGAACGTACGCTGAGGGTTAAATTTCCTGTCAATGATGCAAAACAATTTTCTCTAAAATTCATCAAACTTTGTAAAACACAACAGACCTCAACTTCCCAGGGGCAGCAAGGCAGTTGCAGGTGAAGCAATTACCAAGTTGATTGCACGGGCGGGGGGCTGCTGGAGTGAGTCACTGATTAAGAGATTGATTTGGATTTCTGTTAGAGCTGCGTTTGATTAGCTTGTCCACGACAGTGAGCAATCCAGTCTCCATGGACACATTCTGTTGGACACAGAATCATTCTATATTCTCAGCCCCAGTTGCCATTCAAGAAAGAGGTATGAGTTGGTATCATTAGCACATGTTCATTTGTTTTAATGGAGCATTAAGACTGATTTATATGGCAACATTAAAGGAGAAAAATTATTCCAGAATTACACCTATATAAGGATACTTAACATTATCTTGCCAATAGGTCTTGTAAAAGGATGAATGCCAATGTTCCCGATTCAAGAAATTTCCATTTCACTCTACCATCAAGTTGATTGACCAGCAAAAAGAAAAAAAGGGGGGGCAGGAATACACAGGGAATCAACTTCATCTTGTAGGTTTCTTTTCTGCAATGAAGTTCGTATTACTGCTGGAGTACTCAAATGTTAGCATAAACAAAATAATACTTATTCCCCTGAATTTCCAAGAACAGCCTAAAGGCTGTTGTAATTCCTTTTAATAGATGCTTCTCCTTCTTTTATTGGTAATACTTTAAGATAATAGTATAGTCATTATTGATTTTACTACCAAGCATCATGACAGCATTAAGAGAGCTCAACTCCCTATATCTTTACAAGAGTCAAGTCAAGAAGAACACCATTGCAGATTAACAATCTCCTTACACAAATTTCTTCTCAGCATTAACTCTTCCCCCACTCCTGTTTGCTATTCCACCTCCTCTTTTCTGGTGATAGCCCCTTTGTCTTCATTATTAATCACCAGTTTCTATCAAAAACAACTAGGGAGTGGAAAACTACAAAAATCATGCCTGCTTACATTAGGCTGACTCCATTGAAAATACGGCAAAAAATAACTTTTTAGAAAGGTCCCTGAAACCACTGGTTCAGAAGATTTTCTCAGTGCCTGTATTTAGTACATGTAAATATTTAGTAATTTATTAGTAAGCTTCTTGTTAAGCCTGACTTGCCCATTAACCTTGAACTATGAAAACAAGATTGGACTCTGAACGTTCACCAACAGATACCAGTTCTTAGCATATTTGTCACATAAGGTGCTCAATAAATCCATCTAAGTAATGAATGAGCAGGAGGCTTAGTTTCCCAGGACTGTATTTTCCTGTTTATGGTCATCCCTCCTTGCTGGAGGAATAAAATTGACGGGCAACCATCTACCAATTCAGACCTTCTCAGTCCCACAAGATGCACACCTAACTCCTCAAGTTTACCCCTGGACCTCGATGCAAGCATCAGACAATGGAATATTTATAATGATAGACCATAAAAAAAAAAAAAAAAGGAGTTTGAGAATTTGAGAGCTGGAAAGGGAGACAAACGTTCAAAACTGCAGCTCTACTTCAAGTCTCTGCTTATTTTCTGACCCAGTAGGATCAAAATTTTATCTTCAGCCCAGGTATGAAATCCAAATTAAATATTAATATTTACAAAAGGTACACACTTTTCAGTACAAGATTCTCTCCATTATTATTTATTATCGAGGCAAAAGCATCTCAGGATGTGGGACATGTTTCATATGTGAAACCACATTTCTGCTTGCTTTGAAACTCTGGGAATATACCAATGTATAAACAACACCTCGCCTTCCAAAGATGAGCAAAATCAGGCCTCCAGATACTTCTAAACATGCTGCACTTTACACCTAAACACAAGACATCTCCCAGGTGTCTGTGATCTTTACATATTAAAAGTAAGGTATAAGTCTCATATCCACCTGATCTCTCACATCTCTGATTTCATAGTTTGTTAGTCTGAAGTAAATCCATTTTCATTTTATCTTTCTTTCTGTCTTCACACCATCAGTAACTTCATGAGAATCAGCTCTAATATGCTCATATCTCACCAAGAAAGATAATGGTCCTGCCAAGAAGATATATTTCTTTGGGTAGGATTCTTCAATGAATGAGAGCTTTGTAGAAGCACAGAAAGAGGCTCAAATGACATTTCTGATTTTTGTAGATTTAACGGACCCTGCCATAGTCTCAGGAAAAATGGCTCTGTCAATCAGAGAAACATCAGATTTAAGTTGCTTATTTGGCATTGCTACCTATAGCTTCCTTTTATGCCAAACATCCAAGCTGGTAAATTTATTATTCAATAGTTGGTGGTTTTATCCATGCTGTAAAATGAAAACAATTCAAGTAAGTAATCTCAGGGAACAAACTGTTATTAGCTCATGAAATCTGGATCTCTCAACCAATATTTTAAGCCCTGAAGTCTTTTGAACTGTCAAAGCAATGGAACAATACTCACGATTTCTCTATTTATAGGAACTTGTTCAGTTCATTATTTTTGAGATAAATACAAGAAAGAAACTGTGACCATACAAGAAGATTGAACAAAAAGGAATGTTTTTGGTGAGATAGAGGCAGTTGGCCACATATAAACATAGTAGGGGTGGGGGTTGAGACAACAAAAACTAATTTCTGGTTCTATCTATAGGACATAGGTCTCTGGATTCTAGCCTAAGCTTAGTTTTAATGAACTAATGCGTATACCTCCAAGCACTCCAGAGCCAAAAGTACATATGTCTGTTATTAAAGGGTACTTTTCAGGAAAAGGTAAAACCATGGTTCTTACATATAAAAAAAAATAACATTGTTAGTGAGTTCATTCAACTCATGAGGGAAACAGCAGATGTTACAACCTGTGCAGAGGAAAATTTACAGGTGCATGTATTGGTGAAAAGTAATCCTGAAATGAATTACAAAAGGGAGGCAAAACTGGTTTTATTTGTCCCTTACAGAGGAGGAGCAGGGAAGGAATTCAACTGAAACTCTGCCAGATTGGACAGGGTTTCCATGCCTATTAGATACCTATGGTTAACAGAATTTTAAAGTAGCTTCCCCAGAATCAGAATATAAGGCATGAGGTAGAAGGATGTGCTACACATCATGCCCACTTTTCCACTGAGGCACACATTTTTTCCACAATTATAAATTAAACACTAGGAAAAGAGAGTAAGCGGATATTAGGCTGCAAACATCCTCTCTGGATGTTGCACTTGTATCTTGACTAGCTGTTGCCTTCACTCCACACATACCTCAGTTACCACTGCTTGAAATAGCACTAGGCATTTTCCTACTTGCACTGAAATAGACAAATACAGGGAGTAGACCCTCCAGACACAAACCCAGGACTCTAATAGTGCTCTGCATGTATAGATGCATGCATTAAATACTCAACTACTTCATGAATCTGTATCAGTCACCTGTACGGGACCCTCTCTTGAAAAGTTAGGACATCTTAAGAGTATTAGATAAAAATGAAGACAGATCAGACTATCTCAGGGGATTTTATTGGCACAAGTTGGGGGGGGGTGTAGAAAACCCCCAATCCCCAACCCTATCTCAAAGCAAGGGACACATGATTCACTACCCCATGTCATTAGGTCTTTTCTAAGTTCCTCCCAACCTGGCTTTTCTCCCATCATCCTAATAAACCATATCCTGTAGTGATTAGAATAAAGACTATGGATTTCTCTTGCTGGGCTATTTGTGACATCCCAGGACTGAACAGCATTCCTAATTAAGACAGGAGGGAGAGGGGCATTGCCAGCCACTCTAAATTCACCAGTTTCTTGCTGTATTTAAATTTGGCACTATGCTTTAAAACCCCCAAGTTACAACTATATTATATAGCAGGCAAGTAGGTCTTAAATTTATCAGATAAAGGAAACTAGATTTCTATCAGGCAGCCATGAAATGGCAAAATGGCAGTAAAAAGGTGAGGGGTGTGGGGGTGTCAGCCAGGTAGTCAATCCATTTCCTAAGAAAACAAAGAGAAAAGCAAAAGACCGTTAGTCAAAGATGCCATCCAGTCTATTCCTGACAGAGGAAATAATCTCCATTGCCTGGTTCCAAACTAGGAAAAGGGAGGAGGAAGAAGATGCATAAAACTTACTTTCCTTTACTGAAATTCTTTCCTCTTCTAATCCTTGGCCTCTATAACCATATTAGGATTTAATAGTAACCAAATGAGTCCATAATCAAAGGCCATTTTTCTTTTAAGTTTATTTGTGCAGAAATTGATTCCAGTCAGCTGGCATTAAACTGGAAGTGGTTAGGAGCTGGCAGGGGCTCAGGGAAAGATTTTCAGAGAAAAAAAAAAAAAAAAAGAAGCAAAGGAAGGATTTGGCTGTAGCTTAAAGTCTAGCTGGATCTTTGTGATTGGTTATCCTTAGGTTTCAATGTAGTAATCTTGAGGCATTTAAAGGTTCAGATTTTGGTTTGCTTACATACACTGCCATGGCATTAGAGCCACCTCAGTCTAATGGGCTCCTGGTTGAGTTAATAAATCCAAAATAAAACTTTAGAAGCAGCGTTTGTTTTCTTCTCATGGCTTTCTCCAAATTCTTTTTGATTTCATGTTTCCACCTGACTGCTAACTTTGTCATCCTTTGCTCTAGTCTAGGCTAATGGTTCTCCACTGGGGTCCATTTCATCCTCCAGGGGATATTTGGCCATCTTACATCTGGTATAAGAGAAACTTTTTAAAAATAAACTTTCTTCGCTTGTAAAGGGAAAGGAAGCAGCTATCCTCTCTTCCTCTCTTGGAATAGTCTTCTAGAAGACGTGGGGGGCCTGAAGTCTTTCTGTAACAAGTCTGTAACAAATGGTAGACCAGTCTTCCCAGGTACTAGAAAAGCCCCATCTATAGTGCAGAGAAGTCTCTAAAGCCGCATGTCCAGAGCCTCTTGAAGCGTAAAAACTTATTTTTTAAATTTTTATTTATTTTAAAAGAGAGAGAGCAAGCAAGGGAGGGGCAGAGAGAAAGGGAGAGAGAACCCCAGTCTCCAAGCTTTCAGTGCAGAGCCCAACATCCCACAAATCGTGAGATCGTGACTATGCTGAAATCAAGAGTTGAAAAGTTTGACTGAGCCAACCAGGTGTCCCGTAAATGTTAAAAACTTCCTAATGGACTCAACCTAGAAGCCCATCTCAAGATGTAACTCTTTCAGGGAGAACCAAGAGGTCTTGGAGAAAAGACATGTTATTCTTTCAGAGAACAGTTTATTAAACAAATATCTACTTTAATTCCCATGAGAATTTTGTACTTGCTCTGCTGTATATATTTTGTAATTTTGTCTTTCTTATCTCTTACATGCATGTAAACTATTATGTTAATTAAATAAGAAGTCAGTTTCCTTCCTTTCCATATTGGCATGGAAAGGTCTGTGTTGGTACAAAATTTATTTCTCCCCACACTGAAACCATTTTTTATCAACACAGTGATGGGAGGCAGGGCAGTTACTAGTGGGCATCTGGTAGTTAGAGGCCAGGGATGCTGCTAATGCTACAGTGCACAAGATAGCCTTCAATGGTTAAGAATTATCTGTCCAGAAATATTAACAGTACCAAGGTTGAGAAGCCCTACTGTGGGCCAGTGCTCTCTCACGGGGCTACTAGAATAAAACACCAGGTAGAAACACTAAATGCCCAATCAACTCTGCTAAGAAATCAATAAAATATATTGAAGTAATTACAGATTTTTTTGAAATATGGATTCATACCTATAACCTCTAATACTAAATATTATTCTATTTTTTTTTATTTTTTTAGAGAGACAGAAAGAAAGGGGGAGAGGGGCAGAGGGAGAGACAGAGAGAGACAGAGACAAAGAGAAAGGAGAGACAGAGTATCTTAAGCAAGTTCTATGCCCAGTGCAGAGGCTGAGGCAAGGCTCCATTCCACGATCCTGGGATCATGACCTGAGCTGAAATCAAGAGTTTGATGTTCACCCAACTGAGCTACCCAGGTGCCCCAACATCAAATATCATTCTAAAGTGTACACACATGTTATGACTTGAGATCACGGATAAAGGGTCTAAAGCCTTAAGAATAAAATGTAAAAAGGTTTATGTGATAGTATGAAAAAGCCACCCCACCAAAGATATTCATCACTTATTTCATGGGACCTGTAAATGTTCCTCATATGTAAGAAGCATCCTTGCAAATATGATTAAATTGAGGATTTTAAAATGAGATTATCCTAAATTATCAGGATGGACCATACACTCAATCATGTGTATCTTCAGCAAGAGAAGGCAGAGGGAGATATGTCAGACACAGGGGAGAAAGTGAAATAAAGATGGAACAGAAAGAGATGTGAAAATAAGAATGATGTGGTCGCAAGCCAAGGAATGATAGCAGCCACCAGAAGATGGCAGAGGCAAAGAATAGATTCTCCCCAAGGGCTTTGGAGGGAGCATGTCTCTGCTAACACTTCAGCTCCAGCCCATTAAAACTGCATACTTCTGAATTCTAGAACTGTTGGAAAATACTTTTCTGTTTTAAGTCATTTAATCTGTGGTAATTTGTTACAACAGCCATAAGAAATGAGTAAGGCTGATCTCCTCTAATTTTCTTTGGGGCTGAACATAGATTTAATAACTTACATGATATTAGTCATTTTTTACATATAACCTATAAATAAACATTCTTTTCTTCAAACTGGCATATGATTTATAAAAAAAAAAATTGAAAATTACTTCTCCCCGTAAGTGGAAATTACTTGAGATACTTGTTTGTTGTTGTTGTTGCTGACGAAGTGCTTTAAAACAACTTAAGCCAGCATTAAATACCAATTTCAACAAACATTTAAAAACACACGGGGCACCTGGGTGGCTCAGTCGGTTAGGCGTCTGACTTTGGAGCAGATCATGATCTTGCACTTCTTGAGTTTGAGCCCCGCATAGGGCTCTCTGCTGTCAGTGTAGAGTCCACTCTGGATCCTCTGCCTCCCTTTCTTTCTGCCCCTTCTCTCTCTTTCTCTCTCTCTCTCTCTCTTTCTCTCTCTCTCTCCCTTGCTCCCTCCCTCCCTCAAAAATAAATAAAAACATTAAAAAAAACTTTTAACAACATGAAATACCATTTACAAGCAAGCCAACTCTTGGAAAATGGGAGATCTGGTAACCTAGCACCCATCATCTTGCAGAACAACAGTTGGCTGATGATGAATATCAGCAGCTCCTTTAGGGATACCTCTCCAGTTCCTACCTCCCCATCCCTACCTGGCTGGCCAACTCTGCTCCTTGTCCCTACCCAGCCCTTGGATGGGAAAAGTCATCAGCTCCTGATCTTTCCTGTCACTTTCATGTTCCTAATCTCATGTTCTAGGTTTTGTCTTCTGATCAGTAGCACCAAGTCTATTGTGGAGGGGTGGGGGGGACAATTGGGTGTTCCAACTGTTCAGTAAATAATAACACATTTATCAACTAAAAACAACCTGGATGATCCTATTCAAGTCCTACTGTTACAGCACCCCCAAGTAATCTTAAGTATTGACTAGCTTCAAGCTTATGCACTCCTTGCTTGTTGACCTAAGTCCCTTGGTCTGGAGCAGAACTAATCTACTTTCCTGGAGATTTCCAGACCACTGGCTTTGAGGAACTAAGGACCAGATTTCCCAGAAAGGAAGTCCTGACTACATTGGAAAACAACTACTGCTGAAGCCAAATCTGTTCAGGGTTATCTCAACATAGGAATAACCTTCTGAGCACCAGCCCTGCTATACTGGCCCCATTTCCAATGCCTTCCCTTTTAAAACACTCCAGCTTTGCCTTGATGGGGAAGATGGTCTGTGGGACGTTAGTTCACCTTCTTCTCAGATTGCTGGCTTCCGGAATAAAGCAAGCTTTCCTTTTCAACCACCATCTCTCTCTGATATTGATTTGAGTGACAAGGAGTCCAATCTTAGTGTGGAACAAGTTCTCTGGTAGCACTACCAATCTTCTAGAAATTATTCTGAGAAAGACGGCCATTTGGAAAGATGGCTTGACTGGGAGTCAAGAGACCAGGGTTTCAGGTTCTGCTGTGTGTAGAAGCATTTTTTTAATGTTTATTTTTGAGAGAGAGTGAATAAGCAGGGGAGGGGCAGAGAGAGAGGGAGACAGAGGATCTGAACCAAGCTCTGTGCTGACAGGATAGAATGGATCTCAAAGTCACAAACTGTGGAACTACTCAACCATGAGATCATGACCTGAGCTGAAGGCAGAGCTTAACTGATTGAGCCACACAGGCACCCAAGCTCCACTATGTCTAACAGCATGAGACTTTGGGCAGGTGCAGGCCGCTGCCCTCTCCAAGTTTCCATTGCTATTTTCTAAAAAACAGAAAATTAAACTAAATAAAAAAAAAAAAAAAAACAACCAAAACCAACAAAAAACAACAAAAAAACAAACTCACAAGGTTTACAGCATGGCTAGGAAGATACAAAAGCTAGATGCATGTTCTGAAGGTCACATGCCTGTGCGTGGAGGGGCAGTGGGGAAGGGGGAAGAGGAGGTCTATGGGCTGAGTTGCCCACCTTCATGCCCACTTCACTGAGGATGTCCTGCAAGTTCATGTGCGAGCTCCCTCCTGCCCAACCAAGCAGCCACATTTCCTGTCACTCTCTCCTGTATGCTCTGCCCTTAACCTGCCGTTGCTTTCTTCCACTTCCACCAATGCTCCGGCTTTCCTCCAAGCTATTGTGCACATCTGACAAGATGATGCTCCTGTGGTAAGTGTTTGAAATACTCCCTGGTGTTAGGTTGCAATTCAGCCTCCTGGCTGTGGCCTCCACTCCTTGCATGGCCTCTCATTTGCTCACTTCAGCTTCAGCCTGTGCCACTTTCCCTCTCTTCTTTTAAACGATTCCATGACCTTCTCCTTCCCTTTTTACAAATCTGACACACCACTTCCACTTGGAGCCCTCTGTCCTACTAGACCCTCTGCCTGAAACTTTCCTTACCCTTTCTTTCCTTCATCAACAACCCTTCTTCTTTCATAATCCAGGCCCAACACCTCTTCCTCAGGGAAGTCTCCTTATCATTTAAGAAGCTCTCAGCTGCAAGCAAGAGAACGCTGTGATTTAAATGGTTTAAACAAAAAGAAATGTACTTCATGTAGCAAGCCATCTGGAGACAGAGAGTTCCAGGGTTGATTCAGGTGTTGGTAGTCCCATCAGGTTGCGATGCTCTCACCATCTTTCTGTTCCCACCTTATGTTCACAGTCCTAGGCATCACAGGGAGACCCTCCACTTCCACGGGAAGAGGACGCATGTGCCTGCCGGCCTGTCTATATCAGGGACAGAAGTACTGCCACAGACTTCTCAGCTCCACCCAGCCAGCACTAGTTACAGGTTGTTTTTCTAACTATAAACAAAATGGAGAAACAAGGCATATTTTTAGCTTCCATAATGAGAGGCAGGTTCTGCTAGGAAGAGAACATCAAAACATAGAGGCAAGCTTGGCTCTCCCAGTGTAAGCACTGCTAGTCCCCTATACTCTTTATAATACTTAGAACAATAGTAATCACATAATGATTTTGCTAACTGCTTTGTCAATGTCCATTTTCCTCTACTGCACTACAGGATTCTCAAAAACAGGCCCAACCCACTGTTGGTGGGAATGCAAACTGGTACAGCCACTCTGGAAAACAGTGTGGAGGTTCATCAAAAAATTAAAAATAGACCTACTCTATGACCCAGCAATAGCACTGCTAGGAATTTACCCAAGGGATACAGGAGTACTGATGCATAGGGGCACTTGTACCCCAATGTTTATAGCAGCACTCTCAACAATAGCCAAATTACGGAGAGAGCCTAAATGTCCATCAAATGATGAATGGATAAAGAAATTGTGGTTTATATACACAATGGAATACTACGTGGCAATGAGAAAGAATGAAATATGGCCTTTTGTAGCAACATGAATGGAACTGGAGAGTGTTATGTTAAGTGAAATAAGTCATACAGAGAAAGACAGATACCATATGGTTTCACTCTTATGTGGATCCTGAGAAACTTAACAGAAACCCATGGAGGAGGGGAAGGAAAAAAAAAAAGAGGTTAGAGTGGGAGAGAGCATAAGAGGCTCTTAAACACTGAGAACAAACTGAGGGTTGATGAGGAGTGGGAGGGAGGGGAGGGTGGGTGATGGGTATTGAGAGCACCTTTTGGGATGAGCACTGGGTGTTGTATGGAAACCAATTTGACAATAAATTTCATATATTGAAAAAAAAAAACAAAAAATAGGCCCAACCCTTGGTCACAGCTTGGTATTTTTGCTTATTTCTGACATTTGTTGATCAGAGACTCCAATTCCAGAGGTCTCCAGTGGTTCCCAAACTTCCAATAAAACAAAGCACATCCTGCCTACAATTTATAACACCTACACTTCAAAAGTCTAACATGAGATAGATTCACTATACCATGGGCGAGTATCAAGTGAATGCTTGCCAACTCTGAATAAGGCCAACTCTGGAATCAGAGTGCAAGGGCTTGAATTCTGGGCATGGCCGTTAACTCACAGTATGACCTTAGGCAACTGCTAAACCCGGTACAGAACCTTTTTTTCTCAGCAGAAATATGTTGATGATTATGCTCACAACTGTAGAAGGTTCTACTGAGGACTGAGTAAATGTGGGTAAATAGCTTGGCCATACTTAACTCAAATGATGATGATGATGATGATGATTATTATTATTATAATGACTACTTATAGCTACCTTATAGTAAGATACTTGTTTCATGTTTTCCTTTACCTAAAACCCAAGCACAGGATCTCCAGCAAAAAGGAAACACAAAGGTCTCAGTGGCTGCACCCACCCCTAATATTGGAAGGAGTGTGTAAGAACTATCAGAAACAGGATGGGGCACCTGAGTGGCTCAGTTAGTTAAGCATCCACCTCTCGGTTTTGGCTTAGGTCATGATCTCATGGTTTCAGGACTTCAAGCCCCACACTGGCCTCTGGGCTGATGGCATGGAGCCTGCTTGGAATTCTCTCTCTCCCTCTCTCTCTACCCCTCCCCCACTCAGGCTGTCCATGTCTCTCTCAAAATAAATAAATAAAACCTTTAAAAAAAAAAATAACTATTAGACCTGGGAGAAACAGAATTCATCAGCCTCTTCTCAGAAGGAAAGGGCAAAGTCTGCAGGTTTCTGTGAGTCTGGGTATCAGGCCTCCCCAGAGCAAACAGTGGACCTCTTTAACACCTTCCAACTGAAAATCTTGCAAATCTACTGGGGGGGGGGAGGGGAAGCAGCTAGCTTTCTTCCTGCACATTTATCACCCTTGTTATCCTTGCCCTAGCCAGTTCTGAAATTCAATTCAATATGACAGAACCCATGGTATTGCTTTTCTTTTCTTTTCTTTTTCATACTACTTTATCCTGAGAAAATGTAAATATATGGAGAGAGAGCAGATGCACAGGTCACTTGGGGGGAAGCTGACGATGCATTATGGCTTCCAAATTGCCATCGCACCTCTCAGAATCAAATTTTCACCTGCCACCGAGCCTTGCTTTCAGAGTGCTCTGTGTCTCTGACTCTCCCACTGTGATTTCAGCCGCCCCTGAAAAAGTCATCTTCACCACTTTGAGAAGTGCTACCGGCCTGGGCAAACATAAGCAAGAAAAACTGTGTAAACAAAACCAGGTGCAACTTGAATGCAAGTTTAAAAAAAGACCACCTTTCAAGGGAGAAGACTAAAGATCTGGTTTTGTTACAGACTCCCTTAACATCCTCATCGGGAATGAACACTGGATTTAAGATTGGCAAAATGGAGGGGGTGGTGGGACGATAGGGTGGTAATATATTTGCATTTTCTTTCACCAACACCGGGCTAACACGTATCATTGATAGTTGGAGTGACAGACGTAAATAGTTAGACTGATTTGACAAGTTAAAACATCAGTTGACTGCATCTATACATGAAGAACTTATGGAAGGGAAAGGCACAGAACTAGTTAAGTGTAGAGACAACTCTTTTTTTTTTAAAGAATTTTTTTTTTTCAACGTTTATTTATTTTTGGGACAGAGAGAGACAGAGCATGAATGGGGGAGGGGCAGAGAGAGAGGGAGACACAGAATCGGAAACAGGCTCCAGGCTCTGAGCCATCAGCCCAGAGCCTGACGCGGGGCTCGAACTCCCGGACCGCGAGATCGTGACCTGGCTGAAGTCGGACGCTTAACCGACTGCGCCACCCAGGCGCCCCGAGACAACTCTTAATTGAGTGCCAACAACTGAAAAATATCACTATGAATAGACAGGCTTCATATCAAATTTGAAAGTCTGGGTGATTGACTGAAATAGTTGTCATTCATATCAGAATATTTGAACACGTGTCCTCACAAGAAAATCTAAGTGTCTAGATGAGTGCATTTTCTATGCTACCTATACACCACTTGATGTGAGCTCATTATATGTGGAAGAGGTCTTTGTGTTTCTTTATTCATACCCAGGGTTTAACTTTTTCAATAATAGTTAAAATGGAGAACATCTTTCATAGTGTCAAAAATCACTACCGGCTTAAGCTCAGAACTGCATTCATTATTTGTACTAAGCTTGAAATTCACATTAATCTAAACCTAAAAATAGTTTACCAATCAGTCATTTAACTGGATATTTATATGAACCTAAAACAAAGAATTTCATGGATAAGTATGCCCTCCAAATCAGAGTCCAAAATAACATTCACGATCAAAAGTGAGTCTTCACCAGATTTTTTGTCCTCCCCCACAACAAAATTTGCTACTGGATAAATTTTCAAGAAATAAATCACCCAAGTATGGAGGAGTGAGAAGAAAACATATTAAGGAGGGTAATGTTAAAAGTAACAAATACAAAAAAATGGAAGTAATACAAGTACTACTATTCAAGTTGTTTGCTACCCTGGAAACTGTGTCAATTAAATAGTATCAATGAAATCTTCAGAGCATCATTGTCCGAGAACAATACCAATAGATGTTCTTCTATTGAGTTAAATAGCAAACCAACAATAACAAAAACTTCCCATTATTAAAGAAGGGGATAGAGCTCTCTGTGTTGTAAACATCTTATCCCAAACACTGCCCAGCAGGCAACAATAACCAGAGAGATAGAGAGGGGAGAAGGAATGATGAAAGAACAAGAAAAGATAGGAAAGATAGATTGAGCATTCTAACACATAAAAGGAACAAAGAAGCAAAGATGAAAAAGCGTTAGTTGAATATAAGTAGATTTTTTTTTCTAGAATGAAAGAAAAAAATCACATTTTGGATTAATAAAGAACTGCTAGTGGCAAGGAGGATAATTAGAGTTAAGTCCACATGTAGACACAGTAGAATCACCCCCAAGGGGGGAAAAAAATCTTACATATTACCAAGGATCAGAGACCAATTATCTTCAAAGGAATGACAATTAAATTGAAAACGGACTTTTCATTAGCAACAATAGAGGTCCATTCTGGGCAGGGCTGAGGAAAAGCAGTCATTCAAGAAATGTTACCAAACCAATCACTGAAAATCCAGAACAAAGTAAAGACTTTACCGGCATATGAAGACTAAGATAATTTATCCAAACCAAAAAAACTATTAAAAGAAAAGTGAACTCAAAGGGAAGGCATGCAGTTTACACAAGTACGATGAACACAAATCTTGATTTAAAATACTGGTAAAATTTTAGGTGACTACAAAAACAATTACAGTTGTTTTAATTAAACTTTCATTTTGAAGTCACTAGATTACCATACAGTCCTAAGAAAGAGGACAGATTCTGGAGGGAGGGCTCTTGCTGACAGTAAAATATTGAGGGCTGACTGACAAACGTAGGGGGGTGGGGTGAGGATGATAGAAAATCAGCATTGTTCTTTGAACATAACAGACCAATGTGTGCAAGTATCATTAATGTGGGATATTATGCTGAGAATCAAGACATGACTTCTGCAGTGAAGAGCCTGACTTCATTATTTGATGTTTGTCAATAGACTGTAAGCCTCAACCCTCTCTCTTCCCTTTCTGGCCCCCATCTGGGAAAGGTGATAAGAAAGCCAGGTGTTCCCTCTCTTGGTGCTGACAGGAGTTTCAAGTCAATTAAGCCTCCGCCCACCTATGAAAACCTTCATCCAGGCTACACCCCCTTCCCTTCCTTATTCTCTCTCAAACCGTGTTTGTACCAGCTTGGGAAACCTGTCCTGTTTCCTCCAGACAAATAAAAAACACCTCTTTGGGTAACTTATCTTGTTCACCCCCTCTTGATATGCGTCTGGCATCGTCAATCAAGCTCAACATCCACACCAAGTTGTGCGTGGGGTCTATGCTGTTTAATCCGTCTTAGTCAGTTGTAAAGTAAAAAATAAATAAATAAATTATAGACATAATTATATACATACACATAACACATATATCATTCAGTGGAGACGTAAGACCACACTTTGGGTAATCAAACTTGAGATCACTAATGAGGGGCAGACACGCATAGGGTGTCTCCAAGGTGATGCCTTGAAAATGACATGCTACCTAGGTAGTTTGTCGACTGAGAAGTCATCATTTATAAATCAATCCTAAGCAAATAACATATAAAACCAAAAGGAGAAACATCGCATTAAAAAAGGGAGGGGCTACATATTTTATTCTTCAAAAATGTCAGTATCATAAATGACAAAGAGAGACTATGGAAATACACCAAATTAGAGACGTGTCAGCTAAAGGCAGTATCAACCTTCAGACTGGGTTCTGTGCTATCAGGGCAAGATGCTATCAGAGACATAGGGTCAACTGACAAAAATGGAACACTTAAGTATACTATCCATATTCCACCAATATTAAGTTTAATGAAGCCAATAACAACTCTTTGTTATTTGAGAAAATATCCCTATTATTAAAAAAATACATACTTAAGTATCCAGCTTAAAGGGCCATGATATAATTTATCCTTAAATTATTCAAAAAATATGTGTATATACATTTGCCGGCATAGAGTATGCACATAAAACAAATGGAGTAAAATAATAACAGTTGGTGCATCTAGATAAATATGTATACACTCTTTTACTATTATTGCAATTTGGCAGTTTGAATTATTTTCAAAATTAAAATATCTTGCATGTTCTTGAATATGCTTGGTCATGAAAGTGTAAGAAAAAATTAGTAAAAGATTTCTAAGCTACTTGTAATAATTTTATTTTAATATTATTTTGAGCAGTATTAAGAAAATTTGGTAGCACACTTGAGTATACAAGTTCCTGCCCCTAATAAGCAATAGATATACATGTTTCAATACTCAGGGAACATAAAGAAAGCTAGACTAGGTACCATGTCACAAAGGATCACTGACAGCAATAGAGTTTGACTAGAAATCTGCAATAAGAAGAGAGTCTTAAATTTGGAAGCTTAAACTCTCTCATGTGATGCAAAGAAAATCAAGTTACAAATGATAATCTTATAGCTGAATGACAATTGAAAGATCCTATGTTACAACTAGTAGGAAGCAGATTTTAAAAATGGTACTCGGAAGTAGAATTATAGCCGTGCTCAATTTTTTTTTTAAAGAAAGGTTTTAAATAAATAGAAATATTCATCTACAAAAGCTGAAATAGTACATTATAAACCAAATGAAAAACAGATAAAAGCAGAAACTCATCTAATAGAAGACCTAATGTGAAAGTAAATAAAAGCAAATAAATTCAAAAGCTTTATCTTTAGAAAATAGACAAAGGTTTAGCTAGGGCTTATTGGAGGGAAACAAATACTAGGAAAGAAGAAAGAGACCTAACTGGTAGTAGGACAGAGTTTCTATCTCTTGTCTGAATGTCAGAGATAAATAGAAAACAAAATGGCAGGTTTTCTAGAAAAACAGCAATTATCAAAACAACCCAAAACAGTAGAAAATTGAAACAAACTAATTAAAAGAAGTAACCAGATTTCACCTCAATGAAAAGATTTTTAAACATCCACCCTAAATGACACTATCCAGCAAGGAGAACTTCATTGTTTTATTATCAGATAAGTACAAAAAATAGAAAAAAAAGAGAAAAGTTCCAATTACTATGATGCTGGTATATAGTTTGATGCCAAACCAAAGAAGGTTTTAGTTAAGAAAATGAGACCATTTCCTTTTTTCATGGATATAAGAAGATGGGGGACAAATTTAAATACATTGTTCATGAACATTCTAAATCAGTAAAGAAGACTCACTTTGTTCTAACTGTTGAGATATTTACTAGTCCTTGCTACTAGGCTGTTAACATCTCAAGAACAAGCACTGTGAATTTTCCATTTGGACACTATGGTTAAAAAGCTATTAAAAAGGAATGAGCATAGAATCAATTATGGAAATGTGTGTGTGTGTGTGTGTGTGTGTGTGTGTGTGTGTGTGTGTGATTATTTTGTTTCCATCTAGATCTGCAGACTCTATCCCCGAAGAAATTGATTAGGTATAGGTAGGATTGGGCAGGACCCAACATGGTTATTTTAAAATAAAACAAACTACAGCTGATCCAATGCCCAGCTCTAATTAATAACTACTATGCTTGAGCATAGTGCAATGTCTACACATAAAAAATGTTCAGTAAGTGCCTGTTAAATAAAACAATTTGTGATGTACCTAACCTGTCCTTGTTTCGGAGTCTTCTCAGAGTGTGGTGTTCCAATTAGGTTTCTATCTCCTTAGCCCACATCTGCCTTTGCTTTTACTACACTGGGCTCTCAAGACTCACTCTTTCTGCTTCCATGTCAAATCCATGGATTCCTGGGGCAAAGATACCATGGGAAGAACACAACAGAGAAAATAGAAACTTTCAGCCTAAGGAATCAATACTCCGGGAGTACCTGGCTTAGGCATGAGGAACCAGACAGTTATATAGACATTTTCTTGGTGAGATTTGCTGTCTCAGTGGCCATAGTATTCAATGTCTTCATGGTCAGCCTCCTGAGAGTCAAGATTTCAGCATTAGATTTTTCCATGAACAAGGACAACATAAGTTGAAGAAACAGAAAAGCAGGGGTTTTATTAACAGTCCTTTCTATGCAATATCTTTGATCAGGTTTAGAAGCAAATTAACTACCATGCTCAGGAAGTGATTGGGAACAAGGGACATTATCATTTAAAAGTGTGAGGTCTCAGGACAGGACTACTTGGAAGGGTCTGTCCTCCCACTTCCTTTTTTCACCCCCATACATTCAAATCTCCTCCTCAGCTTGCTGAAGCTGTGAATCCCTTTGAGTTGAGGTCGAGGGCTTCCTGCAAGACTGTGCATTCCACAGAATGAAGGTACCAAGCAGAACCATCTTGATGTAGTAGTAATGACATAGTCATCACAGCAGAGAAGTCCAGATCTGACATATACTGGGATAGTGGTTATGGATCCATACTTACCTGATCCTAAATATGTCAAGACAGGAGTTGAAAGAGGGAGAGAAGAGGCAGGAAGAAGATTCTAGTTACTCCTGAAAGACTAAAGAACTGTGCAGTTTCTTTATTAGAAGAAACTTGGCAGACCCAAGTAGCATGCTTTGATGACCATCTAATGATTAACTGCTAAGGGCTGAGTAGCTTTCCCTCACTTGACTACACACCACATACCTTGTACAGCCATGATGCCAGGGAGGCTCCCACATTAGCTAATATACCCTGTGCAGCTTGGTGCTCTGCAGCATAGACACAACAAACACCCATGCACACCTTTCTGGTGATTTGAGAAAACCCTCCTCATAGGTAGGGGAAGAAGAGGAAAATTCTATATCTGGATTTCAGGGGGAAGATCATTTGAGGGAAATTTGAAGGAAATTAATTTGTCAGATAACAACTAGTGTGATCTCATCTGTTCTCACAGGCTGTTGATCAGATCAGGGGACCCGAGGTTACTCAAATATCGAGTCCTTTGCTAATGACAGATTTAAATGCAAAGGAATTACTGATGTTTGTTCAAACTCTGATGATACTGGAGAAGAAAGTAGAGATACATTTCCCTAAATATTTCAAAGACAGAATCTGATAGACACTATTGTGCAAGGGACATCGTTAGAAGAACAAGCTCACAAGAAAGTTTCTATGAAGTGTTCGCTTATGTTCTATCCCACTGTGCCTACCCCAAGAGCACAGAAAAATTATGGGAAAATTTCAAGTGGGGTCTGCTGTTAGACAAAAAGGCTATTTATCTGATTTAAATATGATCTTCCAGTCACTTTGAAAGTGATCTCATAGTTAGAATAGGTCACACATTTTTCTAAGTCTTTCTCCAAAGTTTATTTCCTCTGTGATTGAGTCCATGCTGTGTTAGCTTCTCATCTTCCTGCTATTAAACGCTGTATTTATTATGCTTATATTCATCTCCCAGACCACAGGTAATGATTTTACCCAGAAAAATATAAATTACCGAAACCAAGCAACAAGTATTAGCTGATGACCTCCAACAGAGCCACACATGATCTCTGACACTTAGGTGTATAAGTAGCCAATTTTTGACAATTGATTTTGGGAGAACAGACATATGCACATGAGGCAACTGCAGACAGGCCTCAGTCTAGTCATGAGATAGACTAGAGAGAAGTCGTGTGGTTTGGGTTACTAAGAAAATTGTAGAGGAAACTAAATTTGGGTTGGCACTTGAAGAATGGTTAAGCACTATAGAGGAGGCAAGAAAAAAGTTAAATTAAAAAAAAAAAATTGGTCATGTAATACTTGAACCTATTCCCAAGTTTGAGGAGTTTCCTACCATCTAAGGCAGAATTGGCCCACCAGTATTGAGGCTGCAAATACCACACGATGTTTCTTCCAATCAGTCCTTCCAGTTCAGATATCAACACATGACTTCGGTTTGCCAAATCAAATGTTCCTATTGTGAGCTATTAGTCAGAAGCTGGAAGTTTAAGGAGGTAGGGGCCATTTCCAAGCAACCAGGTATAGAATATCTTCACTGGAGCAGTTTGAGACATGATTTTGAGTATTGTTCTTGGCTTCAGAGCCTCAAAGCTTGGCTCACTGGCCCCCTGAATATTATTGTTAACTACCATATATTCTTTCAATAAATTTAATTTTCTTTTTAAGATAACTAGAGGCAGCTTCTACTGTTTTCTACTAGCAACCCTGAATGAAGTAGGAATATTGCACATGCAGAGGTACTAGAAATAAGACTAGAGAGAAAATTTGGCACACATAAGAGTTTCAGGAGGCTATAACCTGGCTTGGTGGATGTTGGAAAAGGGACAGTCATCTTTTCTCAGATCTACCCAACACATCCACGTGATCAAATTAATCACCAAACACCAGACAGTTAACAAAAGACAGGAAGTCAGTTTAGACAAAAAAAAAAAAAAAAAAAAAGTTAAACCAATCACCTATTATTCTTCCTCTCCCAAGCCAGTACCAATACATGATAGTTTCAGGATATGATCATTCTCTCTAGTTGGACAGGGTAGCAAAGGAGGTACTATCAATGACTTCTTCCACTTAGATTTTAATAACCTTTCTTTGGGTCCCATCAAGACAGTGCTCTGGAGAGTCTGTGAGGTATTAAGTTTGAAAATATTCCACATGGATTACTTGAAAAACAACCACTGGGAAGCTTGTTTAAAATGTCAGTGCCCTGGGGCACCCAGGTGGCTCAGTCGGTTAAACATCTGACTTTGGCTCAGGTCATGATCTCACAGTATGTGGGTTCAAGCCCCACGTCAGGCTCTGTGCTAACAGCTTGGAGCCTGGAGCCTGGAGCCTGGAGCCTGGAGCCTGCTTTGGAATCTGTGTCTCCCTCTCTCTCTTTGCTTCTCCCCCACTAATGCTCTCTCTCTCTCAAAAATAAATATTAAAAAAAAATTTGTTTAATAAAATGTCAGTGTTCTGGTGCACCTAAGCAGCTCAATTAGTTAAGCATCCAACTCTTGATTTAGGCTCAGGTCATAATCTCATGGTTCATGGGCTCAATCCCCATGTTGGGCTCTGCCCTGACAGTGTGGAGCTTGCTTGGGATTCATTCTCTCTCTCTCTCTCTCTCTCTCTCTCTCTCTCTCTCTCTCTCTCT
>NW_024412377.1:45211811-45233562 GCF_014898765.1 Herpailurus yagouaroundi
TCTCTCTCTCTCTCTCTCTCTCTCTCTCTCTCTCTCTCTCTCTCTCTCAAATAAAGAATATAAATAAATAGTCAATGCCCTGGTCATTTTTCCTTAAGGTGATTCGACAGATGGCTGTGAAAGGCCCTGGGATCTGCATCTTAATAAGCTTTTGGGGCTAGTCTTGAACACATGAAAGTTAGGGAACCAGCCACCTAAGGGCTCAGGCTGAGTGTTAGCATTCATCCAAAAGTAATATTTCATCTCCTGACAGGTCTTGGTCTTATATAGAGTTTTTCTTCAAATCCTATCCAGCAGAAACAGGTTCTGCTTCTCTCTGGTCTCTCCATTGATCATTCAATCCAAACTGTGATTTCTTTATTCTTGTAATCTCCTTGTAGAAGGAGGATTTAATTATTGCTTTACCCTCTTCAATTTAATTACATATGCTAAAATTTATGTTAATATAGGAACGTATTATCTCTTATCAAACTTTGTGGAATGTTATAAAATATTTCAGCAAATAACAAATCAGCCAGTTTATACCAGAATGCATCCACCATGACTCTTAGGTTTATCCCCATCAGATGAGGGAAAGACATATTCTTCAGAAAGTTTGCCATTCACATAGATCAAAAGACATGGGAAAAATAAATAAGTCCAGGTAGATAGAAAAGAACTAGATGTATGGAAAATTGAAACTGAAGGTCATGTGGACACAGCCAGCATAGTGAAAATTATGCTGCCCCTTCTTTGCACATGTTTCTTAATCTTGAGCTCTTGCGAGCTTCATGCTTACTTTCTCAAGTAGGGGGTTCTATTTGTTTCCTTTGGCTGCTATGATGAATTATCACAAACTGGATGACTTAAAGCAACAGAAACTTATTATTTCACAGTCTTAGAGACAGAAATCCAAAATCAAGTTGCTCATGTGGCCATCCATTCTTTGCCTCTTACTGCCTCTGGTGGCTTTTGGCATTCTTGACTAGTGGCCACACCATGCCCATCTCTGCCTCCATGGTCATATTTCTTTCTCCACTTTTGATTGCTTCACTCTCTTAGGAACATTGATCATTGGATTTAGGGCCTACCTGGATAATCCATATAAGATCCTCCTTTCAAAATTCTTCACTGAATCACATCTTTTGGCATATAGGTTAATATTCTCAATTATCATATAAAGTAATATTCATAAGTTTCTGAGACTAGGATATGGACACATCTTTTTGGGGGCCACCATTTAGCCCACTACAGGGGTCTTAACATTAAAATGAAGGGAAGGCTATATCCCATTAAATGCAAAATTTAGCTCTCTACATGTTTTTCTGGGGAGAAGATTCATAGTTTTTGTTATATTCCCCAAATGTCTTTGATTCAAGAAAATTAGTTATTGCTTTACTAAAATACAAAGCTGGATGTACCTGGAGAATATAGTCCAACTTTCTCAACTGCCAAAAGGAGATTTATGGAAACATTTCCTTATACCTCTCCCCAAAGCTGTCTGTCCCCAGGAACTCCCGGGCTACTTAAACACCTTGTATGCATCCATCATCAGCTCCCAAACTGATGAAAAGGGGAATTTTCCAGTCACTGTGTGGCTTCCCTCAAGTCACTGCTTATCTCTGGGCCTCAGATACTCTCATCTTCAAAGTAGTCAAATGGTCCCAAACAAAATGATTTTCTAAGGTCTTTGTGGATTATTCCTAAGACTAGGAGGTCATTACAAAGTGATGCCAGTCCCTCGGCCCATCATGACTGCTTCATGACTTTTACTGGATAAAATGTCATGCCTTCAGATTTCCTGGAATTCTTCCCTCCTTATCTATTTCCCACCCAGAGGAAAAAATAAATTTATTTATTTATTTATTTATTTTGGTCCCAAGAAATGAGGATGGGATTTATCTCAACAAACAGCAGCTGCAAAACTTTTCTAACCTCTGGTAATAGGGCTTCCTAGACAGGATGACGGTAAGAACCCAATTAATAAAGAAGAGAGGATAAACCTATAGACAAAACGTGGAATAACCAGTGTTCTTTAAATTCATAGCATCAGGCATGGATCTTTTCCTCCCCTCTTCATTTCAATGGCTCCTGCCTCTACGCTCAACACATCTTTTCTATTTCTACTTGAATTATTAAAATGTACATATTATTAAAAATTCACCTACTGTTTCTGAAGATAGAGTTTCATCTGTTAAGTATGAATATATGCCATATTTGTCCAATTCTATTTTCTGCAAAATAACTCACTTTTACTTAAATTTTACTCTAGTGTACACTTTCATGTGTTCATTTCTCTCATTCTAATACCAATTAAATATAACTGTTAAAGTTCAGAAAATGTCCATGACACCCCCAACCCACCTGCATATTTGTGGTATTCATTCCACCTTTAGAAAACACTGCCTTCATTAATTCATTTATTTATTCGACACGTGCCTGCTATGTCCCCTAATCCAAAGGTTTCAAGTCCAAATGGTATGAATTTTTTACTACCCCTAAAGAATGAAATAGTTTAACCCTTACTTAAGGGCACCTGCCAATCAAGGAAAAGAGGCGAGTAGCCTTTAAGGGTCATTTGAAGCATATCTGCAGTTACATAGGTATGTATATCTCTGTTCTTAGGAAAACTGTTATAGAAAAAGAAAAGATTCCAGGAAACTGACTAGCAATGACTCATGAACTCCTTGTCATTTTTGTCAGCTTTCAGCCCATTTAATGATGCCCTACCTAGCAATCAGTTTTATCACTCCATTTCACTCTGTGCTATGAACTGGGCAGCCTCAGAAAGCATAAATCCCTAGCCTGACCACATACTTGCAAAGAGAAAGGTTGTGCCAGGACAACTGGAACACATGTTTTATTGAAGGAGCTGTAGGTGAAAAATGGAGAGCATCTTTGTACACTGGCCTGGAGAAATCAAGCAAGAAACCATGTGGATGAGAAGCACTTAGGTTCTTACAGAAGACAAGACTGGAGATAAAGAAGACCATCTCAAACCATCAATGGCCTAAAATGTACAGACTAAGCACTTGGAAAACAAAATCCAGAGTCAGAGGAGTCGTTACAAGCCTTTTCCATAACTGACTATAAAATTACTGTCCTCGAAACCTTATCTTCTGGATTTGTGTCTTTATGTAATTAAGAAACATCAAATAAATGAGTCTTGATATAGCATGGTTATCAAGAATACAGGCACTAGGGTCAAATATACCTGAGTCCAAATGTTGGCTTCATCACTTTCTAACTATGTAGTCTGGAGCAAATAATTTCAAGTTTCAAAGAATCTTGAGCTTCAGTTTCCTCAAGTACATAATGTATGATTGGGAGAATTAAAGTAAAAAATGCACAAACCCATGGCTCAGATATGTTATGCAAAAAGTACTAGAAAAACATAACCAAGATTATTGCCCCTTTATTAATCACCCTAGGTTGGGAATTGGACCTGAATAACAGAACTTGTGAGTTACCTGGAACAGGACGAAGTAGATATGGAGTAGATACTTGCTGGACAAATTCTTGTTTAGAGTTATAAAATAGAAGCAGACTCAGGAAATAAGTTTTCCAGAGACTGTATATAAAACCTACCCAAGGACATCTACCAGTGTCTCCAGAGGAAATTTCAATAATATGAGCCTTAGGTCATACTGTAGGAGAAAATTACCTTGTCAGTAGTTCTAAAAGGAGTCACTGAGACCTTTTGTTCTTGGCCTTTTAAAGAGTTAGGGATAAACACAAAAACTATGACAAAAATACTTCTGTACCTACCATCTAGAGCTGAAACCATTTTCCTATTTGTTTCCAGGATTTGAAAAGGCGTTACAACCTCACAGATGAAGTCCCCTTTGTCCTTTATTTGCCCAACAGGTCATTCTAATGAGCATGGAAAGGGGAAACCCCTATTGAAGGCAGGCCATCTTACCCAGTCACACTAGGTTTCCCAATCACCCCCCTCATGCCTCAACACAAATCCATGCACACCATAGCCAAAATTAGCACTCTACAGTTACTAGAAACTGAGAAAAAAGCAACGTGCTTAGTGGTCACAGACTCTCTCCCTGCTTGATAATTCACCATAAGACTCCACACATTTCAACTTGGTTTTCTCTCCCTTACTGCTGGGAAGCAGATTCCTAGCAATGGACTCATCAGAGAGGAGTGAGTCCACAGAGCTCCACTCTCCTACAAAGGTCTGAAATATCCACATTTGCTTTTTAGTAGTTCAACTACACACCTCCCACACTCTAACGTAATTCTTCCCCAGAGAACCCCTGAGAAAGATGGAAAATCCGAAAAAAAAAACATCAATGAATTGGACCAGTGACACCCCAGAAAGTGAGAACAGATCAAATCTCCTTTCCGTCAGTCTGTAGCCTTAATTACAGCACCGCCGTTGCTCATTATCCATCTTTCTTTGCAGGCTGTGTAAGCAGGGAGCCCGCAGAACACTTAACAAATGCAGGGGTTATAGGGCTCTGAAAGATACTCCCTTGGGACTCTATGAAGTATGTTTTAAGCAATTCTGAGCATAAATTCAGCCTGTAGAGTTATTTGGATGAAAGATACCATATAAATGCGGCTCATTATCATTATCATTAAGCAACTGTTCAGGAGGAGCAAAGCTCTGTCTCTGCACCCTCTCCTTCCCGTAGTAAAGAAAATGTCTGAATTGGTCTGTGTCCATTGATAGCAAAAAAAAAACGCAGCTCAGGAGGAAATTTTGACCCTTGATTTTGCAAGTCCGGCATCATTCAGAGGCAAAGTATCTTACTCTCCACGTACGAATGCTTTGAAATTCTTAGGCCGGGTTCTGACCCAAGTCCTTGTTTCTCTTCATAAATGAGATACATTTCACATCTAACAACCAGAAGTTACTCACCCTGGTGTTGGTCTGAGGGTAGTGCACGTTGTGAGCATCAAGGGAAAGATGGACGAGCAGACATTAGGGTCCACAGGGAGGACTGGCTGGAAAAAGACTGGCAAGAAGAGCAGGACTCAGCAGTTCGGTCAAACAGGACCTCAGAGCTGCTGATGGACAACACCTGGCTAACATGGGGTGGGTCACGCCATATAATCAAGGAAATTCCTAACACCTGTAGTAAGGGCACGTGCTATTGCCTGACTGCCACGTGCTGACCCAGTAGCTCTCAGAGGAACGCAGGGGAGAGTGGTGGTTCTCAAATCAGTATGCCTAAGGACCACCTGGAGGGATGGTGAAATCCAGATTTCCGGGCCTTGCGTTACTGATGCAGTGAGTCCAGGTCTGGGTCTAAGAAGTTGCTTTTCTTGTAAGACCGCATGTGATGCTGATATTGCTGGTCTAGGGGAGACCAGCTGGAGGGTAAGAGGCCGGACCTGACAAGGAGAGAGCGGGACAGGACGGGGACTACTGTCGCCCTTTGTAAACCTCAGTGCTGGGCCTCAGCTGAGGCATGTGAACTGGACCAGTGTTTCTCGGCGTGGTTGTCCATCTATTTGCAACTCAATCACCCAGGGTGCCAGGGAAATGCACAATCCTAGGCCCAAGCTTAGCTATCAGAGTCCTGGGGCTGGTCCTTAGGCATCTGTAGTTTAACCATCATCCCAACTGATTCTTATCCTCACTAAAGTTTGAGCATTGCTAAACCACACAGCTTCTAGTGCTCCTAGTAGGTCAGAAATACCATAAACTCTGATAATAAAGAAAAACAAAAGCATTTTGTGCTCCTGAGACAATCATCATCATCATCTCCATGTGGAAACAAACCTTGCACATTCTAATCCAGACACATTATTTTAAATAAACCAAATCCTGGCCGTATATTAAAATCACCTGCATTGCTTATAGAACAAAACAGGCGCAGATTCTAAGTTGAAACCCACATTTTTGGAATCAGAGTGGAAGGTAAAGAGGTCAGAAGATTCGAGGGAAAAAGCAATAGGCTCTCAATCACTCTTTCCCATTTCCTGTTATTTCTTACAATGCTTATCACCTGTATTAGTCAGTGGTCTCCAGAGAAACAGAATCAACCAGTGTGTGTGTGTGTGTACAGAGAGATATTTTAAGGGATTGGCTTACGCAGTTATGAAGCTGACAAGACCCAAATCTGCAGGCAGTAGGTGGGAGACCCAGGGAGGCACAGATGCTACAGTTAAAGTCCAAAGGCCATCTTCTGGCAGAATTCCTTCTTATTCCGCAGAGGTCAGTCTTTGTTCTATTCAGGCCTTCAACTTCTTGGAGGTGGACAACTCACATTATGGAGGGTAATCTGTTTCACTCAGAACTCTCCCCTTTCAATGTTAATTTCATCTAAAAAACACCCACACAGAAACATCCAGAGTGAAATTTGACCAACTATCAAGGCACTTGACAGTTGGCCAGGTTGACACACAGAATTAACTATCATTTCACCCCGTCACTTACTATATACTGTACTTCTTTATCATGTTTCTAGTCTGCCTCACACAGATGGAATGGAAGCTAGTTCCACTGGGGCAGTGTTTGTTTTGTTCACTAATGTATCCCCAGAGTCAGGACTAATGTCTAATGCATTTGTAGGCACAGAATAAATATCTGTTGAATGAATCTTTATCATCGTCATTACGATCCTCCTCACCTTCATCCAATGTCACTTGGTCACTTTTGGAAAAAACAAAACTAAAACCCCTGTCTATTACCCTTATATAAGGGTACCCCAGTCTATTACCCTTATATAAGGCTCTTTCCATTTCTGTAATGGAAAATCCATCTTCAAAATTATCTGTAAGTCCCAGGATTCTCCCAAATAAAGTGGATGATTTTTATTTATCAGGCAGAGTCCATGTTCTTTAAAACCCACAGATTACCCTTAGACTGGGCTATGGGTATTCTCTTTTTCCAGAGAGGGCCTGAGGGCTTTCTTTCTTTCTTTCAGCATAGTGAAGGAGGATCCCAATTCTCCTGTTACTAACAGAAAGCTAGAGCTAAGCTGCCCAAGACGTAGATAATAGTGCTAATTTGAAATTATTTACAGCTTTAATATCCCTTTTATATCTTGACTGTCTGAGTTACAGGATTCCTATTGCCAAGACTCACAGTGACAGGCTATGACTCATTTCATTTTTTTTCCCTCTTCCTTTTGCTGTCTCAGATTCATGGCCCTGAACGCAACAGTTATTTATGGATAATTCCTGGGCAGGGCCCTCAGTGGTAAAGGAAGAGCATTTGATTCTGAGTGCTTTGGGTATTCATAACCTATGCAAGAATATGTTTTAATAAATGACTGCCCAATCCTTTCAAAGAAAAAGTGAATGAAAATTGATACACCCTTTTGGAAACCAATCGGCAATAATGCGTGTCAAGAAATTTAACAGCAATCTTATCCTTTGACCCAGTAATTCCACTTTAGGGAATCTATCCTAAATGTCAGGAAAGATTTGTGCTCAAAGATGCCCATTAAGATATTTTCACTAATAGCAAACATTGGTAACAATTTAAATACTCATCATTATGTTTAGTGAAAATCTAGTACACAAAATTATTTTGTAAAATATGACCCAATATAAAACAAAAGAAAATATAGTGTTAAGACTAAATAGGGAAAGAAAGACATTATTAACATTTTTTATTTGGTTAAAGAAATTATGAATGATTTTCCAGGCTTTACATATAACATGTATATCGAACTTTTTGGGGCCCCATTCTGAGGAAGTACACAACTCTAGTTATTAATTTTCAGGGGACATATTTTATTAATTTTTAAATCTCTTTTACCCATAACCAAGGCCAAGATGAACATGTTACAGTTTGTCTCTCTTAATTGCTATGTGTTTTTTCTTTTTCCTTGTGCATCATTTTACTACATAGCCATTGCATAGAATGACAATGTAATTCATTGTCCAAACTTTCCTATTTCTGAGAGGGAAGCAGGTGCTATTAGCAATAATTCAGAGACAATAGGCATAAACCAGGACTGTCCTGGACGAGCAAGGTCACCCTCCATTGAGAGTCTTCATTTTGCTGGTTAAGCATTGGGGTGGGGTCTCATTACCAAATATCCATCAGGTGTAGTTACAAGGCCTTGTCACCTGCTATTGGTTTGACTGTTGAAACCAGAGGCTAAGGCTCCCAGTATCCCTGAGGGCAGTTGTTGTGCCAGGCTTAATTCCTTGGTTTAATAGTCTGGATTCCTGCGTTTTGTTTTTAGATCCTGTGTATTTGCCGCTAGTTCTAAAAGATGTGGTTATTTAAAGAAATGTTCTTTGTATTTTATCCAGGATCCTTGGTGCTTTGTAGTAGAGGTTCCACCACTTCCTCCCTACCAGTCCAACTTTCTAGCCCACAAATTGCCAGAATTCTGCAGAGGTCAATTAATGGTTATTAAATCTCCCAGGAACTTTTGGAAAATGTGTTTTCCAAGCTTGTGTCCAGAGTTAGTGGGTGATGCACGGACCAAAGGTGAGACCTTGCATGACATTGAATAGTGCATGGGCAGAAGTCATTGCTGAAGTCACAAACCTTGGCACCTTGGCACAAAATACACAGCAAGTATTTATAGTATATACAAGTATAAAAGAATAAGTGAATGAATGAATGAACAATCACTTACAAAACTACATGATGTTTTATTGTGCTTTACAACAATATCACACTTTCTAGCTCAAGAAGTATGCAGTTCAATTATTTAACCTTAAAATAGTTTAAATAATTGCATTAGATTATTTTAACTGCTTGTAGTTCCTATTACAGAATAAGTACTTATTCTGTTTTATATCTACGACACTTTATCGAATGTGGATGCTGTGAAAAAGTCAACTTAAAAGAGATCTGATGGAGAGATAAGATAAAACTGTCCTTGTTTGTCCCAAGACGGAATGAAACCCACTTTCTATTAGCAAACTAAGTAGATCACTTTCAGAAAACATTAACTCAACTCTCCAAGAGACATTTTATTGTGGCAAAAAAGTGTGAACCAAGATAATGGGTTTGACAACGAATTCTTTCACGAATGCCACTGAGTGGAAGGGTTAAATCAAGACAAAAACTCCAGTTTCTTGGCTCCCTGTTAGATATTGCACCCATGGCTGATTCACAGCACTTTTCCTTAGTGAATAATCTGTGCCTGCTTCTCAAGATCCTTCGCACATATCTTTTCTCCTACTCCTCCCAATCTGGCATTAAAACAATAAAAAAATCTCTTCCCTTACCCACAGTTCTCCTTCTTTAATTCTTGATCTTTGTTACAAGACAGTTCTATTACAATCTTTACTCCCTTCAAATGAAACCAAAACTCAGACTCCGTGTGTGCTTTTTATTTATAAGTAAATATGAACACATAAATGAATCTGTTAGATGTTGTTTTACATTCAGTTTGTTCGAAAAAAAAATATTTGCCTAACATTTACAGTGTATCAGACATTAGGGTAATATCTTGAATATGAAAGGGCACAAGAAGGGTCTTTTCTCTCATGGAATTTACTATCTAGGGGGAGGGTGGAGCAGGAGGGGAGGGAAGAGAGACAAGACAGGAAATCAGGGAATTAGGATGTAATTAACAAATGTATCAGTTGGGTGACAGAAACCAATGGCATAGGTGTTCAGCGGTAGCAAAGAGGCTGTTTCCCAAAGAGTGGAGGAAACCCAATAAGCAATAGTGCAGTACCCTGGAGCTGGGAAGAGGCAGGAGCTCTTAGGAAAGATCCCTAGGTCTGAAGGGGCAAGAGAAAAGACGGTAATTGTAGGGAGACCTGCGTAACAGGAGCTACAGCCTCAGGTGGAGAGACACAGACAACCCACTGCAGCCCACCCTCTCCATCACTCTCCTCCCATCCCACTCATCTGCCAGGCAAAACTAAACTGGAAACTACAGGGCAAAGAGCCCAAAGATCAGCTCTCTGTGGCACATAGAAGAATGATAAAGCATGAGAGTGGGTCTGAAGTGGAAGATTGAAGAGATCCTGCACACTAAAGCAAGGTTCTATTATAGTCCTTACAGTGGCTCTTAAATGTACAGTTGGAGGGCCAGAGGAGGAGGTGCTCGGTAGAGAAGGCACTATCTCAGCTGGAATCTGAAAATTGAGATCACTTACTCAGAAAGACCATTATGAGATGTCCACACAGGAAACAGCCTGTGGCTGAGGACCTTTAGGCACAAGACATTGTGGGCTCTGTAAGGAACTAAAGGAAGGCTACCACGAGAATAGAGAAAATGAGCATGAGAATGAAAGGAGATGAGGTTGAAGAGGTAAGTCAGTGGGAAGCAATTGGGAATGTTTCATGCAGGGAAATGGTATGGCTGACTTTGCTTTATATTAACAGAGAACTGAAGCTCAAATGGAGAACATCTGGAAATAACAGACCAAAATTCATCAACTTGTGTTGTGGCTTGGGAAATACTCCATTCCCTTATGGGGACTCCTCTAACTTCTGTACTAATCCATTTTCTGTAGGCAAAGTACTTAGTTCTAGAGCAGTGTACATCATTGACTTCCAGCTTCTTAAAGGGTGCCTCACTACCACTTGTGCACAGCCTACATCCTCCCTGGGGCCTCATGGCTCTCCATGGCTAGGTTCCTATAACTGGATGATTCCTGAATCTAAAAGTGGGCTTTAGTACTATGAAGTAAAAAAAAAAAACAAAAACAAAAACAAAACAAAACAAAAAAAAAACATAGGGTAGAGAATCCCTGCCTTATTTTTTGAATTCATACTTTGTTCATGAAACAGCTACTGAATTTCTCTATCAGATAAGAAAGTGACTGTGCTTTCATTATCATGCAAAATTACATTTTTTCTGATTCAAAAGCAGTTCTTGAGTAGGAGTAGAATGGAAAACCCAAATTCTACAAGTCCAATCAGCAGGGACTGCCTACTCTAGCTGGAGAACTGAATTTTTCCTCTTCCTTTGTTCCTAGGCTAATTTGCCAAAGTAAGATGTCCTTCTATAATCTTTGAATGTATAGCTGTTTAATAACATCTGGACTCCCTATTTGGAAATGTGTCATAATGTGGTGGCTGAGATAGAAACCAAAGGAGAAGTCAGGAGACCTGGGTTCTATTGGGTGATGGATCCTCTCTGCCAGGAAACTTCTCTATTCACCCTGGAAAAGTCACTTCATTTCTCTGGCCTTTTGTCTGCAGATGTATCATATCAATAATTTATTCATTCACTTATTTGACAATATATATCAAATGAGGCCATGTGAATATAGCAATGACCAAACAGGCAAAAGTCTCTGCTGCTCTCATGAAGTGTGTATGTCAGTGAGGGGGCAGGAAATCCTCAAAGTAGATCAAAGTACAATACATAACTTATTAGATAGTGGTGGTTAGTGCTATAGAATAAGATAGAGCATGGAGGTGGTAGGTGGGGTGCAGTTGTAAACAGAATAGACAGTTGATAGGCAAGGTCTCACCAAGGAGATATGTTGGAATAAAGACATGAAGCAGGCAAAGGGTTAAATCATATGAATATGTGGATGAATACAGGTCTAAGCAAGAGCAAAGGCCCTGAAACAGGAGGATGTCATACATGATTGGGAAACCGCCTAGAGACCAGCATAACTGGAACAGAGAGGGGGGATACTAAGAAATGATATCAAAGAGAGAATGGAGAGCCAGTACAGCACAGCCTCATAGTCCACAGTAAGAACTGGGTTTAACAGTGAGTAGCTAAGAGGTAGATCTATTGACTTTTATATTACTTTTGAGTTCTCCTGAAACAAAGAAGCTTGGAATGAGTACTTACCATCTCCTACTCTGCCCAAGGAAGAAGGCAGGATTGATTTTCCCAGGCCTTCCTTGGCATTCCTGATAATGTTTTATAAATGGGAATGGTTTCTCAATCCCCAGGTTGCTTGTTCCTCTCCTTCGCCGTGTACTGAATCGCACCTGGTTAATAGGTTTTTCTGTGGTGTTAAAGCTGGCAGTTCCCTCATGGTATATTCTGCTCTTGTGGCTGGACTCAGGGACTTCTCCGAGGGCCAAGTTCTGCCAAAGTCTTGGGCGAGGAGATGAGTTGGGAAGGGACAAGTAGGTCCTAATCAGCATCAGGTCTAGGGCTCATTCACCCAATCCATTTTTCTAGAATTCTCTGTCTTTGGTAGATTATTGGGTTGCCATTGTGGATGTTCACAATGCTGTTACTTTTATTAAACTGAACTAATGACCTGTGTGTGTATTCTACATTTGTTTAGAATTATGGGAAAGGATACATTCCAATATTTGTTCTATCTTTAAATTCTCTGGTCTTCATTACAAAGGATTCACAGGTTATAAATGTTAGAGGAGAGGAATATTGTTTATACAACTTGAAAAACCTAAAATGAACAAGCACATATTAAAGTTCAGCCCTGAATGTGGTTTTGTGCTATTATGAAAACAATCGTGGTTATCAAATCTAGAAACCTGCGTTCTAGCCTTAGTTCTGCAACTAATCCATTGTAAATCATTTGGATGGTCCCTGTATTTTATTTTTCTCATCAGCAAAAATGGAGAAATTTCCTACTCATTTATCCTACTTACTTCACCTTCTATGAGGATTAATGAAGTAGTATTTGAACCATGAAAATAGTTTGGAAGAATAAAGTAATTACACAGCAATAATTATTGTAATTATTAAGAAAGAGTAATACTTTCTATTTGTTCTTGGTTATACTGAATGTAGTTTGATTATCAAATCCTCAAAGCCAGATCCCATCAAAACTCAAACCCCACTCCCTGGGAGATTCTCCCTAAGCTGTCACCAATGATATTAATGATAGTAATAATAATAATAACAACACACAAATTATGTAGAAGAAGGATACTGAACTTGAGGTTCAATCCAGCTTTGGGAAGAGACTTGCACACCATTAGAGAACAGTATAAGATGCTCTGCAATCCAGCTGAATTGTACACTATAAAAATAAATGCTCTGGGAGTTTCAAAGAGAGAGAACAATGTGGATAAGAATTTGGGGGGGGGGTGAGCCTCCTGCTCTTGTTCCTCTTGGAGAAACAGAGGCAACCTTTCTAATGAAAATGCTTCCCTTTAGTCAGCTCAGAATGGCCTCAGTGGGAAGTTTCAGCAGCTGAAAGAAGATATGGTTTTAGAGGAGGTGAAAGGACCCATTGTCAATCTATCAACATGGCTGTTTTATCAAGAAAACAAGGGTAAGAGAAGGGTCATTCACCAAGGATGAATGTCATCCTTTTCAAATCCATGTTTCTTCAGTATTGTCAAGTACTATTGGGTGAGATTTGTTCTTTTTCCTTTGATACCTATTCTCTTATTTTTTAAAAAATATCTTCTTCTTGTTTTACAAGCAACATATATTCACTGTTGAGAAATTAGAATAAAAACATACAAGCAAAACGATGAAAATTAGATAACATATTATTCCACCAACTAGAGATGCCTATTGTTACCCTGTAATATACAGTTGACCATTGAATACCATGGGTTTGAACTGCACAGTCCACTTATATGTTGAATTTTTTTATATAGTAGAGTCTTATAAATGTATATTCTTTTTCTTATTTTCTTAATAGCATTTTCTTTTTTCTAGCTTACTTTTTTGTGAGAATATAGCATATAATCCATATAATATACAGAATGTGTGTTAATCAGTGTTTATGTTATCAGTAGGTCTTCTGGTCAAGGTCAAGGCTATCAGTAGTTATGCTTTTGGGGAGTTAAACCTTGTATGTGAATTTTCAACTGCACTGGGGCTGGCACCCTTAACCCCTGCATTGTTCAAGCATATACTGTATATGTTCCAAACTCTTTTTTGATGCATATGTACTCAGTGGGCTTCATTTCATTTTTCAAAAATGTGTACTATTTGTAATCTGTTTTCCACTTAAAATAAGTATTAACTTCCTCCTAGTAATTAAAGGTATTTCTATAATACCATGTTTATAGTAGGTATATCACTTTGTGTAAATGACCTAATATGTACTTAACCGATACTCTATTGATGAACACCTAGATATTTTCATTTTTTCACTGTAATTCGCTGTATAATAAACATCTCTTTAGCTAAATTTTTAAACAATTGTGTTTGGTTCATTAGGATAAAAATCTAAAAGCAGAATAATTATTATAATAGGAATTAATTACTTCATGTACTTAAGTACAAGAGATAATATAACCTTATTTTCTTAGATCAAATCAATCCAGCCCTGAATACCCATTGGCTTCAATATTCATCAGTCTCCCTATTGCTCTACCACTACCTTGAGTTATAAAATTTCCTAGGCTTCAAGTATTCCAGAAAAAAAGGTGGGGGGCAAAGTCTCTGTGGTTTTCAGGGCTTTCATATTGCCATCATTATGCTTTGGCATGGTCACTTTAGGGTCTTCTTGGGTCCCACTCTAGCCAGTAGATAAGGAATACATAACTGATATTCAGAAAGGAATTGCCTCATAATGTGGTCAAAGGCCCTTTAAAGTGCACCTGTGGCAAAAGGCATGGAACTCATGGTTCCTTTATTCCTCTAACCTGGTGGGAAGGTAGGAGGTATGGGGGGGGGGTACCTCACTCTGTGTCACTTGCATTGATTCTGGAAGCTGCGTTGCTCACTTGTTTTTTTCTCTGGTGTGGTTTCTTTGTATTGTATGTTTGCTGGTAATTCACCAGTCAATTAAAAGGAAGGTAACTTGAATGAAGATCGAGCTGTCAATCTCCCCACTTCTGGAGAACAGCCCAGCTGCCAAGGTCAAGGTGATGAGTGTCCAGTCCCCACAAACATCCATTCAGGTATCACCCATTAGAGGTGTTATAACCTCAAGGGCAGTACACTGAGAGATTTGGGTCTCTGGTCCAGAAGCCCACATAAATCTATCTCCTGTCAGAGTCCCACAGGGTAACACCAACCAAGCCCTCACCCCTAGGAAAAGGGCTACCCATTTTCTGCTTTTGAAATACAAAGCTTCTATCCCCTTCTGTTCCAAATAATAAAACTTCATTGGTCTCCTTTGGCCTTCACAACATTCATAATCAGTGTTTCTTTGGGGTCATCTTACTGGGATTAGGCTTTTTTTTTTTCTGCCTCCACCTCTGTTGTCATTCCCACCCCTAGTTTTAAATGGTTTATTAAAAGTTGTTTAACTCTACACTTGGAATAAAAGGGAAAAAAGAGTAGAATTAAAACATCAAATAGTATCTCCAAAATTTCATCATGCATATATTTTAAGAATTCAGTGCATACTTATTTTCAGTTTTCTTTTATATTCATGGATATCTTACCCATCTAAGGATTCTGTTAAACTGACACCTCTCCACAGGAGTTTTGATCCCTGTGTGATCGCTATAACCACAGATATTTTCGACCTGGGATGGTTTTACTCCCCAGGCGACAGCTGGCGATATCTGGAAATACTCCTGGTTGTCACAATTGGGAACAGGAACCACTGGCATCTAGTGAGTAGAAGCCAAGAATGCCATTAGGTATCTGTGATGTGCAGGCATCCCTACAACACAGAATTGACTGGCACGCAATGTCAGCAGTGTCAAGGTTGAGAAACCCTGCTCTAAACTATGAACATGTATTTGATATTTTATTATATTTATTTTGATATATAATTGATATATTTTGATATAATTTGATATATAATATATATAATTATTTTTATATATTTATTATATTGCCTACAGTCCATATATTGTTTTGTAACGTCCTCAGGGTGAGTGAGGGGCTGGTCTGAGAAACTTCTATATCATCCTTCACAGCTTCTGTCTCCACATCTTATATGTAGCTGGCTTTCAGTGATTGTCAACTGCCTGGCAGATCCCCCCGCAAAAATACCAAATAATAAGAGAGACGCCTTGGAACAAGTTGCATGTTCTTGGAACCCACTCTTTAGATTATTTTTTTTCAACTCTGGCTATACCATATAACCTGGTGAGAGTTTTCAAAATATATCTTAGCTCAGGCCTCACCCCAGACCAATTGAATCAGAAACTTGGAATGGGCCTGGACATGAATATTTTTAAAAATCTTCCCAATAGCTGTAGTGTACAGCCAGAGTTCAAAATCCCTCTTTACACTGTCTTTCAGAGTCTGCCCCTCTGTCCTCACCTTCTATCTCTCAACACACATTTAAACTCACTGATGGTAATGTTATTCACAAAGACATATAAAAGAAAGAGAGAAGAGCTATAAGCCTTACTCCTCTTAGATGAATTTGCTTTAAAAATAGGGATCAAATTCTTAAAGCTACTGCCTCAGGCTCTGATAGAGTGTGGTTAAATCATCATCGGGTCGAGGAAGCACTGTGTTGGAAGCCATTTCTACCACTTTTCAAACCGCATCCTTCTTCCTGTTACTGAAATTGACTCTCCACTTAGATGGCATCACATTATACCTGCCTGTACTCAGACCTACTCAACAAGGTATTTAACTACTCTGAGTTTTGAAGCCATAAAGGCTAGATTCAAATCATAGGCAGTGTATTTTCCCTCCATTTCCATGCAGGACAGCTGTGAAGATTAAGTTATATCACATGAGTACAAAGGTATATGACTTGTCAATAGTGTTAATTTCCCCGACTGTCTCCCTCTCCTTCACCCTTATTTTCCTTCTATCTTTTACTTTCTTTCCTATTTCCATCCACTTATCCAACACATATTCCCTGAGTACCTACTCTGAGAAATGTACTATTCTAGGGCAATAAGACAAAATTACTGGCCTCACAGCTCTTGAATTTTAGTGGGGATGGGGAACAGGAGGCTGACAGTACAGTACAAGAAGCCAAGGGCAAGTGGGATAATGTCAGATAGTGACTAATGCCATAAAAAAAAAAAAACAAAAAAAACAAAAAAACAAAAAAACAAAAAAACAAAAAAACAAAAAAACAAGTTAAGGACTAGAGGTGGACATGTTGTAGGGGGTGTGCTTTGGACAGTGGGTCAAGAGTGGCCTTTAATAATGCAGCATCATTTGAATTGAGGACTGAATGAGAGGGAACCTTGCATGTGAAGGTCTGGAGTGATGAACCTTTCAGGGGGTACTGACAGAAAGATCAAAGGTTGTCAAGGTGGAAACAAGCTTGGAGTTTTCAAGGAAAAGAAGACAAGTCTGTATGACTGGAACACAGTAAATACAGGATGAGGCTAGGAATTGGGTTTGCAGAGGGCCAGATGGTGAAAGGTCTTGTAGGCCACATGGGAGTTTGTGTTTTATTTTACACATAAGAATGCCATTGTAAGCAGAGATACAGGCATCTCATTTACATTATAAGAGATCTCTTCAACTGCACCTAGATAAGGAAGTGTTTGGGTGCAGGAGTGGCTCCAGGATGTCCAGGAGATTACTGCAATAGTCCTGGCAGGGGTGATGGTGGCTCGGATGTCTAGTTCTCTTTCTGAAAGGAAATGAGGGGGCTCAATGCCAAAATAAAGAGAGGAGGTTATCTAGATCTGTGGGAAACAGACACCCAGATTCTGAGACCACCAAATTTGGCAATAAATCTTGTTGTGTATGAGAAGTAGTGAGGATGCAAAGGATGATCTCTGTTAGATATGACAGGGCAGGATAAATGAACTGGGACATGATCATTTAATTATACACTCTTAAAGTTAGAAGTTAGCAAAGAAATTGTGCCCAACCTTCCCACTGCTTAACTAGAAAAACTGAGTCTCAGCGAGGAATTGACTTGCCTAAGGTCACACAGTCAGCTGCTGCCAGAACCCACCTCTCCAAGCTACCCCCTGAGGACTTTTTTTTTTTTAAGAAAGATCACCTTTCAGTATCATAGTAACCCATTTCAATATAAAACCTATGATGAGCCAGAGGGAGACCAAACCCTTGATGTTACCTTATCTACCTTCCCCACAATCCTTGGATCAAGCTGCTTTCTGCTTAGGCTCCTAATATTCAGGGGAGCCCCCCCCCCTGCCTCCTCCAGGGTGGCTGCCTCTATGTTCAGGTGTTTTAGAAAACACAATCCCTGCATAGTGCAGATGTAGACTGCATCCTTTCTCCACCCACCTGCTTTTCCTTTCCTGACTCACAGCTTCTGACCTGCTGGGAGCTGAGCGGGGGCGAAGGTGTGCCTTCACTGTGCCTCTGCTGGCTTCCTGCTTGCTGTAACTTCCAAACAGACCCAGTTTCAGCCAGGGGAGTAAATCTTTCATCAGTATGATGCTAACAGGCAGCCATGGAATAGGAAGGCATAGAGAAAGCAATCATGGAATGAGATGAAATAGTTAAGATTACTGGTGAAAATAATTCATCTACAATACCCACAGCTGTGCCTCCCTTGGACAAAGGAATTCTTGAGTGTCCTTTGAGATGAAGAGACTCTCTTTATGCATATAACATTTGACAGTTTGCGGCACTTTTCCACATGATGTGTGACTTTCTGACATCTATAGCTTTATCTCCATCGTGAATAAATTACTCTCTCCCTGTTGTGTGGCTCCTCTTTTCCCTGTTCAAACTTCAATTTTGCTATTCATCACACTATTTTGAAATGATATTTGGCTCATTTCCTTTTTGGAATAGGAGTATTTCTTGCGTGGGTAGAAACTGTCTTCTTCATCTCAATATTAACAGTCCCTCGCAGAATGCCCCACACATAACAGTACCTAATAAATGTGTGTTGGCTTTTCTTTTTAGTTTTATTTACTTAAGTAATCTCCACACTCAAAATGGGGCTTGAACACATGACCCCAAAATCAAGAGTCATAGGCTTATCCAGCTGAACCAGCCATGTGCCCCCAAATGTGTATTGACTTCTAAGAGTTGGCCTCAGGAATTCTCTAAGTCTGGACACTCAAAATATAATCCAGGGATCCAGCTTCAGCATCACTGAGCAGTTTGTTGAAATGCAGACTCTCAGCCCCTACCCCAGGGCTACTGGTTCTGAATCTGCACCTTACGAAAATCTCCAAGGCATTCATACGCACCTCAAAATTTGAGAAGTACTCCATCTAAAAAAGCCCCATCTTGGGGTGCCTGGGTGGCTCAGTCAGTTGAGTATCTGGCTTCAGCTCAGTTCATGATCTCACAGTTCGTGGGTTCAAGCCCCGCATCAGGCTCTGTGCTGACAGCTTAGAGCATGGAGCCTGCTTCGAATTCTGTGTCTCCTTCTCTCTCTGCTGCTCCCCTGCTCATGCTCTGTCTCTCTCTCTCTTCTTCAGAAATAAATAAAAACGTTAAAAAAATTTTTAAATAAAATAAAAGAGCTCCATATTACAGATGGAAAAAGTGAGGCTCAGAAAGAGGAATGGTTATATCTCAGTTCATGCAGCTTATCAGTGACAAAACCTCAAGTAAGACTTGCTTCTTAATATCAGGGTTTAATGCTCTTGTCACTTCCCAGTCTGACTCTGTTTATAGTCCTCAGAGTCTGATTCATCATGATTAGGAATTGGTATAAACTTAAAAATGAGACTTCAAAGGCCACAGAATAATTCTTCGTCAATTTAAAGCCTAGTGTCCATTGTCTCCCATAAATAGAATCCTACATTGTATAATTGGAGAAACCTCTGAACACCCTTAGCTTAAATCTTTTGTCCCTGCATCATGCAGGGTCTCAAAATTCAACATTAGAAATTAAACATTTTGGGAGAGGGAAGATGGCGGCGTAGGAGGACGCTGGGCTCACCACGCGTCCTGCTGATCACTTAGATTCCACCTACACCTGCCTAAATAACCCAGAAAACCACCAGAGGATTAGCAGAACGGAGTCGCCGGAGCCAAGCGCAGACAAGAGGCCCATGGAAGAGGGTAGGAAGGGCGGCGAGGCGGTGCGCGCTCCACGGACTGGCAGGAGGGAGCCGGGGCGGAGGGGCGGCTCGCCGGCCAAGCAGAGCCCCCGAGTCTGGCTTGCAAAAGCGGAGGGGCCTGACGGACTGTGCTCCGACAGCAAGCGCGACTTAGCGTCTGGGAGGTCATAAGTTAACAGCTCTGCTCAGAAAGCGGGAAGGCTAGAGGACAAAGGGAAGGAGAGCTGCTGAGCCCCCGGACGACAGAGCTCAGTTTGGTGGGGAACAAAGGCGCTCGCCAGCGCCATCTCCCCCGCCCATCCCCCAGCCAAAATCCCAAAGAGAACCAGTTCCTGCCAGGGAACTTGCTTGCTCCGCGCAAACACCCAACTCTGCGCTTCTGCGGAACCAAACCTCCGGCAGCGGATCTGACTCCCTCCTGCTGCCACAGGGCCCCTCCTGAAGTGGATCACCTAAGGAGAAGCAAGCTAAGCCTGCCCCTCCTGCCCCTGTGCACCTTGCCTACCCACCCCAGCTAAGACGCCAGATTCCCAGCATCACAAGCCTGGCAGTGTGCAAGTAGCCCAGACAGGCCACCCCACCCCACAGTGAATCCCGCCCCTAGGAGAGGGGAAGAGAAGGCACACACCAGTCTGACTGTGGACACAGCAGTGGGCTGGGGGCAGACATCAGGTCTGACTGCGGCTCCGCCCACCAACTCCAGTTATACACCACAGCACAGGGGAAGTGCCTTGCAGGTCCTCACCACGGCAGGGACTCTCCAAAATGACCAAGCAGAAGAATTCCCCTCAGAAGAATCTCCAGGAAATAACAACGGCTAATGAGCTGATCAAAAAGGATTTAAATAATATAACAGAAAGTGAATTTAGAATAATAGTCATAAAATTAATCGCTGGGCTTGAAAACAGTATAGCTGACAGCAGAGAATCTCTTGCTACAGAGATCAAGGGACTAAGGAACAGTCATGAGGAGCTGAAAAACACTTTAAACGAAATGCATAACAAAATGGAAACCACCACGGCTCGGATTGAAGAGGCAGAGGAGAGAATAGGTGAACTAGAAGATAAAGTTATGGAAAAAGAGGAAGCTGAGAAAAAGAGAGATAAAAAAATCCAGGAGTATGAGGGGAAAATTAGAGAACTAAGTGATACACTAAAAAGAAATAATATACGCATAATTGGTATCCCAGAGGAGGAAAAGAGAGGGAAAGGTGCTGAAGGGGTACTTGAAGAAATAATAGCTGAGAACTTCCCTGATCTGGGGAAGGAGAAATGCATTGAAATCCAAGAGGCACAGAGAACTCCCTTCAGACGTAACTTGAATCGATCTTCTGCACGACATATCATAGTGAAACTGGCAAAATACAAGGATAAAGAGAAAATTCTGAAAGCAGCAAGGGGTAAACGTGCCCTCACATATAAAGGGAGACCTATAAGACTCGTGACTGATCTCTCTTTTGAAACTTGGCAGGCCAGAAAGAATTGGCACGAGATTTTCAGTGTGCTAGACAGAAAAAATATGCAGCCGAGAATCCTTTATCCAGCAAGTCTGTCATTTAGAATAGAAGGAGAGATAAAGGTCTTCCCAAACAAACAAAAACTGAAGGAATTTGTCACCACTAAACCAGCCCTACAAGAGATCCTAAGGGGGACCCTGTGAGACAAAGTACCAGAGACATCACTACAAGCATAAAACATACAGACATCACAATGACTCTAAACCCATATCTTTCTATAATAACACTGAATGTAAATGGATTAAATGCGCCAACCAAAAGACATAGGGTATCAGAATGGATAAAAAAACAAGACCCATCTATTTGCTGTCTACAAGAGACTCATTTTAGACCTGAGGACACCTTTAGATTGAGAGTGAGGGGATGGAGAACTATTTATCATGCTACTGGAAACCAAAAGAAAGCTGGAGTAGCCATACTTATATCAGACAAACTAGACTTTAAATTAAAGGCTGTAACAAGAGATGAAGAAGGACATTATATAATAGTGACAGGGTCTATCCATCAGGAAGAGCTAACAATTATAAATGTCTATGCGCCGAATACCGGAGCGCCCAAATATATAAAACAATTACTCATAAACA
>NW_024412377.1:45243562-45311699 GCF_014898765.1 Herpailurus yagouaroundi
TGTTAAAGTCCCCTGCAATTACCACATTCTTATCAATAAGGTTGCTTATGTGTGTAATTGTTTTATATATTTGGGGGCTCCTGTATTCGGCGCATAGACATTTATAATTGTTAGCTCTTCCTGATGGACAGACTCTGTAATTATTATATAATGCCCTTCTTCATCTCTTGTTACAGTCTTTAAAGTTTAGTTTGTCTTATATAAGTACAGCTACTCCAGCTCTCTTTTGATTTCCAGTAGCATGATAGATAGTTCTCCATCCCCTCATTCTCAATCTGAAGGTGTCCTCAGGTCTAAAATGAGTCTCTTGTAGACAGAAAATAGATGGGTCTTGTTTTTTTTTATCCATTTTGATACCCTTTGTCTTTTGGTTGGTGATTTTAGTCCATTTACATTCAGTGTTATTATAGAAAGATATGAGTTTAGAGTCATTGTGATGTCTGTAGGTTTCATGCTTGTAGCCATGTTTCTGGTACTTTGTCTCACAGGATCCCCCTTAGGATCTCTTGTAGGGCTGGTTTAGTGATGATGAATTCCTTCAGTTTTTGTTTGGGAAGACCTTTATCTCTCCTTCTATTCTAAATGACAGACTTGCTGGATAAAGGATTCTCGGCTGCATATTTTTTCTGTTCATCACATTGAAGATTTCCTGCCATTCCTTTCTGGCCTGCCAAGTTTCAGTAGAAAGATACGTCACTAGTCTTAACAGTCTCCCTTTATATGTTAGAGCACGTTTATCTCTAGCTGCTTTCAGAATTTACTCTTTATCCTTGTATTTTGCCAGTTTCACTATGATATGTCATGCAGAAGATCAATTCAAGTTACATCTGAAGGGAGTTCTTTGTGCCTCTTGGTTTTCAATGCATTTTTCCTTCCCCAGATCAGGGAAGTTCTCAGCTATTATTTCTTCAAGTACACCTTCAGCACCTTTCCCTCTCTCTTCCTTCTCTGGAATACCAATTATGCATATATTATTACTCTTCAGTGCATCACTTAGTTCTCTAATTTTCCCCTCACACTCCCGTATTTTTTTATCTCTCTTTTTCTCAGCTTCCTCTTTTTCCATAATTTTATTTTCCAGGTCACCTATTCTCTCCTCTGCCTCTTCAATCTGAGCTGTGGTCCTCTCCATTTTATTTTGCAGCTCATTGATAGCATTTTTTAGCTCCTCCTGGCTGTTCCTTAGTCCCTTTGTCTCTGTAGCAATAGATTCTCTGCTGTCCTCTATACTGTTTTCAAGCCCAGTGATTAATTTTATGACTGTTATTCTAAATTCACTTTCTGTTATATTGTTTAAATCCTTTTTGTCAGTTCATTAGCTGTCATTGTTTCCTGGAGATTCTTTTGAGGGGAATTCTTCTATGTGGTCATTTTCGATAGTCCCTGGAGTGGTGCGGAACTGCAGGGCACTTCCCCTGTGCTGTCTTGAATAACTTGCATTGGTCGGCGGGGCCTCAGTCAGACCTGATGTCTGCCCCCAGTGCACCGCTGGGGCCACAGTCAGACTGGTGTGTACCTTCTCTTCCCCTCTCCTAGGGGCGGGATTCACTGCAGGGTTGTGTGGCCCGTCTGGGCTACTTGCACACTTCCAGGCTTGTGGTACTACAGATCTGGCATATTAGCTGGGGTGGATCGGCAAGGTACACAGGGCGTTGGAGTGGCAGGCTCAGCTCGCTTTTCCTCGATGGCCCGCTTCGGGAGGGGCCCTATAGCACTGGGAGGGAGTCAGACCCACCACCAGAGGGATGGATCCGCAGAAGCACAGCATTGGGTGTTTGCACCGTGCAAGCAAGTTCCCTTACAGGAACTGGTTCCCTTTGGGATTTTGGCTGGGTGATGGGCGAGGAAGCTGGCACTGGTGAGCACCTTTGTTCCCCACCAAGCTGCGCTCTGTTGTCCGGGGCTCAACAACTCTCCCTCCTGTTGTCCTCCAGCCCTCCTTCTCTGCGAGCAGAGCTGTTAGCTTATAACCTTCCAGATGTTAAGTCCCGCTTTCTGTCCAAACACACTCCGTCCAGCCCCTCTGCTTTTGCCAGCCAGACTCAGGGCCTCTGCTTGGCCGGCAGGCTGCCCCTCTGCCCCGGCTCCTTCCTGCCAGTCCGTGTAGCGCACACTGCCTCCCCGCCCTTCCTACCCTCTTCTGTGGGCCTCTCGTCTGCACTTGGCTCCGGAGACTCTGTTCTGCTAGTCTTCTGGTGGTTTTCTGGGTTATTTGGGCAGGTGTGGGTGGAATCTAAGTGGTCAGCAGGACGCGTTGAGTCCAGCATCCTCCTAAACCGCCATCTTCCCCAACTTCCCCAGGAGTGCTGTTTTGAAGGAGCACATGCATCCCAATGTTTATGTCAGCACTATCAACAATAGCCAAAGTATGGAAAGAGCCCAAATGTCCATCAACAGGTAAAAGGATAAAGAAAATGTGGTATGCATAAACAATTGAATATTACTTGGTGAACAAAAAGAATGAAATCTTGCCATTTGCAGCAACGTGAATGAACTATAGTGTATTATGCTAGGCAAATAAGTCAATCAAAGAAAGACAAATATCATATGATTTCACTCTTATGTGGAATTTAAAATACAAAACAGAGGAACATAAGGGAAGAGAAGCAAAAATAATATAAAAACAGAGAAGGAGACAAACCATAAGAGACTCTTAAATACAGAGAACAAACTGAGGGTTGCTGGAGGGTTGTTGGGTAGGGGAACGGGCTAAGTGGGCAAGGGGCATTAAGGAGGACACTTGTTGGGATGAGCACGGGGTATTATATGTAAGTGATGAATCACTAAATTCTATTTCTGAAATCATTTTATACTATATGTTAACTAAATTGGATTTAAATTTTTAAAAAAAGGAAAGAAAAAGAACCACTGCAGAATTCTCCATACTTTCTCTTTCTCTCTGCCTCATAGATTGACCATGATTCAGAATGCCCAGTGTATTGGCCTGGGTGCCAGGCTGAAGACATGTAAAATGGAACCTTCAGACAACCCTGGATGGACAGAAGCATAATTACAAAATATGGCTTTGTTATTTAAGTCACTAGTCACTGAAATTTGGGATTCTTTTGTTATGATGCTTTTTGTTTCCCATTCTGGCCCTTTCAGACAAGGTACTTAATCTTTCTCTGCTTCAGTTTCCCTATCTATAAATGAGATACTACTACCTACCTGGAAGTTTCTTCTTCTTTTTTAAAAGTTTATTTATTTATTCTGAGACAGAAAGAAAGAGAGGAAGCATGCAAGTGGGGGAAGGGCAGAGAGAGAATCCCAAGCAGGCTCCTTGCTGTCAGCACAAAGTGTGGCTTGATCTCAAAAAATGTGAGACCTGAACTGAAAATAAGAGTGGGACAGCTAACTAACTGAGCCACTCAGATACCCCTTAAAGGTTCTTTGTGAGGAGTACATGATAAGGCATATAAAATGTTCAGTATAGTTCCTGGTTCATAAAAGAAACTCAGTAACTCCTTTTGTTGGATGAAATTAAGTCCTACTAGAAAGCAATAAAGTATAGAAATTGGTGAAGAGGGAAGGAGAAAGAATAGCAGGGAAAACTGTTGGAATGGGGTTAGTAAAGAGCTCAGAATGTCATTTGAAGAAACTTGCAGTATATTAGATAGAGGAAATAATATTAAAACAGAGTACCGCTGAATACCACTGTCCTCAGGGAGAAACAGTCACAAAGAGGCTCCATATAATTCACTGGGAGAAATATCAGGGAAAGATGGGTAGAAAGTAGCTGGAGGTTAGTGGTATATTCATTACACGTACACGACGTTTTATATACCACCACCCTAATCCTTCACTTTAACCAAATTCTTTCCATCCTTCATTACTCAAATCCAACATCACCTGCTCTGTGATTTCCAGATTCTCAATTTCCAATCTGAAATGTATGTTTTTCTCTGAAGTTCCATGATGCTCAGTCTGAACGATGTGTGTCTGCCATTCAACCATCTATGGACTTGTATAGACAATGGCCTTCTCTCTTTCAATTTTATGTTTTCCAGAACATTAGTAGAGCACATCCTCCAGTGATAATTGCTTCTGTTTATTCCAATAGGTCTGCTCAGGGTACTTTAAATGCCTTATTTGTTTACTTTCCCAGCAACCATATGAAGCAGATACTAATATTATTTCTGCTTTACACATGAGGACACAAAGGCTGGGAGAAGGTAATAAAGTGGCTTGAGGTTACACAAACAGTATTACAACAGAGCTGGTACACAAACACATTTTTAAGAAAATAATACCCTTAATAAGTGTTTGTTGAATGAATAAAAGAGAGAATAATTATCAACTCTTTTTATTGCATAGATCAGGCCCAACTTGATTCTCCTGCCTGCCCTGGTGCGCATGGCACAGGCATGTCTGAAGTTCCAGAAAACGTACAAGGTACAATAGAGCAGAGAAAGTAGTGCTGAGATGCACTCAAGATGATCTCCTCATTCTCCATGTTGTGAAAATGGAGGCCTGCTTCCTTAACCTCCTGAGTATTCTTCTACAAAGCATGAAGTCTTGTAAGGATCAAAAAGGAATGGGAGCAATGTTTTAGGGGAAAGATAGATTTATTTATTTATTTATTTATTTATTTATTTATTTATTTATTTAAGTTTATTTATTTTGAGAGACAGCACATGAGCAGGAGAGGGGCAGAGAAAGAGAGACGGAAAGAGAGAATCCAAAGCAGGTTCCACACTGTCAGTGCAGAGCCCAACGTGGGGCTTGATTCCCATGAACTATGAGACCATGACCTGAGCCGAAATCATGAATCAGATGCTTAAATGAATGAGCCACCCAGGTGCCCCTACGGAAAGATTTAAAGCAAAGTATGACTTCAGATAAGGAGAAGGCTTCATAAAAATGTGATAGAGGCTGATGGTTTATAAAGCAATTAGGGACATTTCAATGTGTTTCAGAGGTTCATCTCATCTTTAGGCCTGCGGTTTGACTGAACTTTTATCAGACTGACTCAGTACTCTTTCTCCTAACCTGCTTCTCAGTTGGCTGAGATGGTTCCACTGATCTTGTTCATAGCAAATTAGCCCTCACGTGATCTCAAAGTCCTAATGCTAGGTTGCCATCCCCATCTTCCAGTAGACCCACCATCAATCTCCAACAGCTTACTAGCAGCTGAGTTCTAGACACAAAGCAGATCTCCAGACTGCCAACCCAGTGCTCTTTTCCTGAGTGACTTCTGACTACCAAGATCTATTCTCAGAGAAATCTGCCTGCCAGTTATACATGGGACACAAAAACAAATCTACCTACAGAAAACAGCTGTTAGCAAACTCTTTCATCAGAGTCTTTATGATAGTTCTATTATGAATGATCATAATGTATTAGCTAGAATCAGATTCTGAGCCGTCTGAAGAACTGTCATCCCCTCCTCCCCCAATATTGATTCAAGCTGGGTTCCTGCTAAGAAATGCAAGTGAAATTTAAGCACATCATTGCTTCCTGGCAGGCAGTAAAGGCCACAATAAATTAAGATGAGCTCAGTCCCAACAGATGATTTTAGACACCAATATAAATGTAAATAGGTTCCTCACGTCTCAATGCGCTAAATGTTATCTCTGTTGATGGACGCTGGCTTGAGTGTGGTAGAGACCCAGATGTAGCCTTAGATATGCATTCAGGCAAAGGCAACAAAATATGTGATGCTGATCTGAGTTCCATCTGTGGTTTAATCATTCCATATTTAACACTGATTATGTGCAAAACACTAAGTAGTGTTCAGTTAGAATAAAAATAAATCAAAGGTCAACCCTAGCCTCAAAAAGCACCAAGTCTATTTAGAAATCAGACAAATATATACACAGATAACAAAGAGGTGGTGGGAAAAGCTCTTTATAAATTTAATTATATTTGTTCTTCTGGGTTGGGCATGAGTATGTACATTTGGGCAAAGAAAAGGTGAAATGGAACTGCTCTGAGAAGTAGAAGGAGAGTACTTTGGGGTTCCTAGTGACAATTTCATGTCATGAGGAAATGCCAATGAAATCTGAGTTATTGTTTCTATGGCCCCATCTCTAGCCATGGGATCTCAAATATAACACCTGTAAAACCTAGATACAAAAGTATATCTTGAGCTCATCTATCATTCTGTACAAAATTCCTTCTAGACTAGGGTAATAGCTACATCAAATAAAATGTTACCAGACTTAACCTTCTAATTCTCTGATCAGATCACTCAACCTCTGCAAAGGCTTTAAAATGCAGCCCTTTGCAATATAAACGGGTGTAGCCACTGTGGAAAACAGTATGAAAGTTCCTCAAAAAATTAAAAGTATAATTATAATATGATCAAAAATCCCACTATTGGTTATTTATCCGAAGAATATTTAAATAGCAATTCAGAAAGATATATGCACCCTTGTGCTTATTGCAGCATTATTAATAATAGCCAACATATAGAAGCAGTGACCATGGATAGGTGAATGGATAAACAAGATGGTATACATGCACAATGGAATATTATTCAGTCATAAAAAAAGAATGAAGTCTTGCCATCTGCAACAACATGGATAGATCTAGAGGGTATAATGCTAAATAACATAAGTCAGAGAAAGATAATTACCATCTCATTTCATTCGTATGTAGAATTTAAGAAACCAAACAAATCAAAAAAGTCAAACCAAAAAAGCAGACTCTTAACTATAGAGAATAAACTAATGGTTACCAGAATGGAGGTGGGTGGGGGGAATGGGGAAGTAGGTGAAGGGAAATAAGAGTAAACCATCATGATGGGAACACTGAGTAATGTACAGAATTGTTGAATTGCTATATTGTACACCTGAAACTAATGGAACGCTGTATGTTAACTATGCTGGAATCAAAATTAAAATAAAAAAACCCAAAAACTAAAGTGAAATAAAATAAAGGGGAAAATGAATACATACATACATACATACATACATACATTCATACATAAAATGCACCCCTTTGGCTGCTAACACCATAAAATCCACACACCTAAATCTTATGACATTCTAGGCTTTCTGTACCAAATCTCAGCCTCCTTTATTTTGGCTCCTTAATCTTGCTTCCTCATGGGAGACCTGCCAGTTTTCTACTTCAGGGCTTCTGCTCAGCCTGTGCTCCCTGCCTGAAATACCCCTTACTCTAGTCTCCATATGCTGAACCTTAACCTTTCTTCCGGACCTCATACCCTGCCATCCCCAAAAGGCTTTCCAATGATTACAGCATATTCTAGCAACATGACCTCAGGCAATTTGTATATATTGTTTCTCAGTTTCCTCATATATAAACACAGGTAATATGGTACCTACTCCATACTGCTGGCTGTGATGATCGAATGAAATAAAATATGTAAAGTACTCAGTGCACTACATACATAATGAACATTTAAAAGGGATAGTGTAAAGAGCAGCAACATATTATTGTCATTATTTTTATTGCCATTTTATTAGTACTGCTACTTTTCTGTTCTCCCCCTGAATTTTATACTTCTAATATAGCCTTTGCATACCCAGTGGGCCTTGGGTTATATCCACAATCTTTCACCGACTTGTGAGAGAGCCAGATGCCATGGCATACTCATTTCTTTCTTCAGCAGTGCCCAGTGCCAGGCGTAGCATTGCACAAAGCACAGGCTTCATGAGCGATTGTTAAATCTTACTGAACATGTATATTGTATTTGTCATACAAGCTACAACTTATATTCAAGAAGAGGCTAATGGCAGCATTAGTCTGAAGGATTAGATAATGTGTCACAGTCTAAATTGAGTCAGACAGAAGAAAATATATTTTCATCAATGCTGAAGAATTTAATTCACAAGGTTAGTCAAGAAAAGTACAACCATGTGGTATGTGTATCCTTGTGTATTTTTTTTTCCTTCTTCCTATTAGAGTTATTTGTCCTCTCTAGAATCCCCATGTTGTGCCAAAGAACACACAGTAAGAACAAAGCTATAATTTAGCCTGAGAAGAGAAAGGATGATAATACCTAGGATGTAGAGAATCAGAAACTACCAAATGCTGCTACTCAGGAAATAGGTATTAGTATCTCTTACAATCAGTGGTATATATTAGAAGGCTCAAAGAAGCACAATCTTTGACTCAGCCATTCTGCCACTAGGAATTTATTCTGAGGAAATCATGACAAATGTGAATAAGGAAGATTATGCAAGAATATTAATTAAATGGGAAATAAACTAAGTCTTCAAAAGTAGGGGATGAGTTACATAAATTACAGCACATTCGCATGTTAGAATATTGTGCAGCCATTGTCATCATGATGTGGGAGAATAACATGGAGAAACGTTCAACAGAACTGAGAAATTATTAAAGTGGCTACAGAACTCGGTGTTCCTGATATTGGTGGATATGCAGACATGTGGCTAGGTACATACAAGTCCCCTGTAATTCACAAAAATAATGGAGATGTTGAAGTTTTACAGAAGGACAAGAAATTAGGCCCTTGAAGCCAACTTTACATAAATCTATCAAGGGAAAATGCAGAAGAAGTGCCAGGTGACACAATTACTGATTTTAAAATCATATGCCAAAAGAGTACAATGATGTCGATAAGTATAATGCATATTCATAGCTATATAAATACTTCTCAGTGTATTTTTTTGTATGATACTGCATCAAGTGAGAAAAGCTGGGGAGGTGTTTAATTCTGAAGGATGAGTTTAGGAGGGTATGACCTAAAAATGTTGACTGTGTGGGGTTTTGGGAAAACACCCTGGGGAAAAACGCAGTACTCTTCGAAAGAAACTAAAAGGGAGATTGAGAGATCAACACCTACTCCCAAGAGGTACTCCATGTACATTAAGATACTATGGCTAGAGAAAGCAAACCATGGTTTTAAGTGAGAATCCCAAGTCTGATCATCGGAATAGATGCCCAGATTGCAGGCTTTGTCTGCTATTGAGTTGCTTTTCATAAGGACAAGTCCCCAGTAAGAAGTGTAGCAGGAATCCTCTTCTTTAATGATGGTTAAAGATGTCCCAGGCAATAATGTGGAGAGCGGCTGGCATCAGTACAATAAATGAGGAGAGACCACATGAGTCCCGACTGCCTGATCTCTTGATCCCTTGCAATGGAGGCAAAGTGAAAAGATAAAGTTATGGGGACCTAGATGTAAGTTTTATCTGCTTCAGGATGTCCCTACTCCTAACCTGAAGAAATACATAAGATGAAAAGAAATGTCATGGCCTGGTCCCACTTATGAAGGCCACATTCAGATTATACTTCTCTGAGAAACTTTGTTTCTTTCTTCTGCTTTCTCAATTGTGGTCTATCAGAATGGGTTGCCTCAGAGCTCTTGTGCTTGGTAGGTCAAATAGGCCTTTGCCTATCATCTGCTTCAGACAGGATTTCATCCTTCAGTGGGAGTTCAGACTGGGTGACACTGGGAGAGCTCTCTTCAAGCAAAAAATCAGCCTCCAAGAAACTTTGTATCAATGAGTATTTTTTTTCTACCTAGTCTCTCTGCACAAGAATCTTTATGTGGGCTGCCCACATTGCTGGGGCAGTGAAAACAGAGTTGCCCCAGCTTTCTTATTAAAGGAACATTGTGCACATAATTAAACTCGACAGATGAAGAATACAAGACCACAGCTAAAAGTGTTGGCCTGGTGCCCAGGCTTCTTAAGAAAGCTGCACTGAGAAGAGATTATTAGGGAAGGCTAGGAGTCTCCTAGGGACAGCCATTTGTAATAGAGACGTGTGTGTGTGTGTGTGTGTGTGTGTGTGTGGCTTTTGAGCAAATCCCAATGGTCATGATAGTTACTGTCTAAGCCTTGGCTTCCTCCCCCAGTATTCATGTTGATTAAGTGGAAGATTCCAAACGAAGGCTAAAATTTTTATTCTTCTAGACATGATCACAACAAAATGTCAAAATATATTATACTTGATAAATCACTAAGAACTCCCAGAGCTTCAGATAGTGGATTGGGCTTGGGGTTTTTGGTCAGGCACATGCAGGTTCAGACCCTAGCTTCACCACTTACTTTTCTAGATGCTCTTGGGCAAATTTCCTTACATATCAACCTCCTCAAACAACAATATTAGGATAATGGCATTTACTCATCAGGATAATCATGAAGATTAATCACATTTAGGGTTGGTTATAGTTCCTGAAGCATGATAGATTGTCACAGATTTTCTCTCACTTGCTCTGCTGCTCTCAGATTTTACCACCTAACTGGAGAGACAAATCTAAGTCACTTGGAAATTTCGACAAAAAGGGAAGACCATTAAGGGGTTGGAAAGGCGTGCCCCTGACATCAAGTACTGTGTGATAGAATTCTTACACAGTATCAACATCATGATGGTTTAGTGGGTGCCACTTCCCTCGTATCCTCCTTGAGCTTTATCATTTCAGTGTGTACCAGCTTACCTTCCAAACATGACTCTGCCTCTCTTTGGCCACATCTTTTGCCAGCCCCTGGAGCCCACTCTGTTCCACCTCCCTGGCAGGGCAGAAGTGCTGGCATTAATGCCTCCAGGAGCACCTCATCATATCCTTGAAGAGAATTGGTAGATAAAAGTGGTTCTCAAATTTTGGTGGGCATCAAAACCACCTGAAGAGGTCTTTGTTAAGTCACATACTGCTGAGTCTAACCCCAGAGTTTCTAATTCAGTAGGTCAGGGATGAACTTGAAAATTTGCATGTCTATTAAGCTCCCAAGTGATGCGGATGCTGCTGGTCCTGGGACTACACTTAGAACCACTGGGTTGCACATACTCCTGGGTCCTCACTCCTAAAGGGGGATAATTCTGAAGTGTGTGGTCTACATGGGCTACATTCGTCTGCCCATGGACTGCTTTAACAAAATACAGAGAAGAGGCACCTTGGTGTCTCAGTTGGGTGAGCATCAGACTCTTGATCTTGGCCTAGGTCATGATCCCAGGGTTGTGGTATCAAGCCCCACGTTAGGCTACATGCTGAGTGTGGAGCCTGCTTGGGATTCTCTCTCCCTCTCTCTCTCTCTCTCTCGCTCAAAAGTAAATAAATAAACATCCAAAAAAATACAGAGCAAGTCCCAGGGGTCCTAAAAGTCTTCTAAACAACAGAAATTTATTTTCTCATAGTTCCAGAACCTAGAAGTCTAAGATCAGGTGTCAGCAAGGTTGGTACCTCCTGTGTTCTCTGTCCTTGCCCTTCACATGGCTGCCTTCTCACTCTGTCCTCACACAACCTTTGCTCTGTGCACATGCTTCCCAGTATCTTTTCCTCTCCTTGTAAAGACCCCAATCTAATTGGATTATAGCCCCACCCTTAGGATCTCATTTAACTTTAATAACCCCTTTAAAGGCCCTATCTCCACATACCACTGCATTGGAGGTGAGAGATTTTATATATGAATTTGGGGGGAACCCAAGTCAGTCCATGACACTGGCTTTCAGAAATCTCCAGGCAATTAAGCTCCAGCTATTGAAAGTACACCATTTGTCTACCTTCTTTTGTCTCAGCTACTCACTCCCCCACTGGTGTTTCCCAGAATTATGTTCCAAATAAACTACTTGTACTCCAGTCCTTATCTCAGGGCCTGATTCTGTGGCAGCCCAAATTCAAGCAATGTACAGAATTAGAAGTCAAGAGAAAATTGTAATTCCAGGTTTGTTGCTAACTTACTAATCTTAGAACGCTGAGTGATTGAATCTCTCTAGGTTTCAATTTCATCATATTTTAAATATATCTACCAATCTCAGCCTTGACCAACTTCAGTGGGTAATGTGAAGATGTGGATCACTTCTAACTCTTTGGATGTAAGTAACAGAAATCTATCCAAGCCAGCTTAAGCAATAAAAGGGCCACTCACTAAGAAGAAGGTTAACAGGTAACTTGCATAATTTAAAAGTCACAGAAACAAGACTTTTCCATATAAGCAGACACTACTTGACTGCCCTGCCTATAGGAGGACACTCACATAGCAGGGGGTCATATGAAAGCAAAGCCAGGATGATGAACCCCACAAGGGAAATTATGCAAAAGTATAAATAAACTGAATGTGTTCTAGATGTGGTCTGATGAATGCATGTACTGTTGAGTTGGGTACCATCTAATTTAATAAGTAGCCTCATCAATCAAGCTTAGAGGAGTCTCACTTTTGAAGTATGTGCCTCCAATTTCATGGAGCTCCATGTCAAACAAGCTGCTGACATTCTCAATAGAGAAACCAGGGGAAATGGAAATGCACCAAGCAGATGATAAATTGTTGAATATTATTCAAGACCATCTTGGTGAATCTCTGATCTCATTCTTCTTTTTTTTAATCATATAATTAGTAAAGAGAGTTTAATCATATTTTTTCAAGCCTGATTATGCAAACCACTTGTTTCTTAAAGAATAAGCTATTGATACATTTTAGGGCATTGCACCATTTGCATTTTTTTAAATTTAAATTCCAGTTAGTTAGCATGGAGTGTAATAGTTATATAATATAGTGATTCAAAAATTCCATATAATAGCCAGTGATCATCACAACAAATGCATTCCTAGTCCCCTGTTTTACTCAACCCCCTACTTACCTCCCCTCTGGCAACCATCAATTTGTTGTTTGTAGTTAAGTTTCTGGGTTTGCCTCTCTCTCTCTTTTCTTTTTTCCCTTTGCTCACTTTTTTTGTTTCTTAAATTCCACATATGTGTGAAATCATATGGTATTTGTCTTTCTCTGACTTATGTTGCTTACCATAATACTCTCTAGCTCCATCCATGTCATAGCAAATGGCAAGATTTCATTCTTTTTATGGCTGAATAAAATTCCATCGTGTGTGTGTGTGTGTGTGTGTGTGTGAGAGAGAGAGAGAGAGAGAGAGAGAGAGAGAGAGACATCTTTATCCATTTATCAGTCTATTGACACTTGGGCTGTTTCCATAATTTAGCTGCTGTAGATAATGCTGCTATAAACATCGAGATGCATGTATCCCTTTGAATTAGTATTTTTGTATTTTGGGGGTAAATAGCTAGTAATCCAATTGCTGGATCATAGGGTAGTTCTATTTTTAACTTTTTGAGGAACCTCCACACTGTTTTAGAGAGTGGCTGCAACTAGTTTACATTCCCATCAACAGTGCAAGAAAATCCCCTTTCTCTGCATCCTCACCAACTCCTTTGTTTCTTGTGTTGTTGATTTCAGACATTTTGACAGGTGTGAGGTGGTATCTCCTTGTAGTTTTGATTTGCTTTCCCTGATAAGTGATATTGAGCACCTTTTCATGTATGTTGGTCATCTGTATGTCTTCTTTGAAAAAATGTCTATTCATGTCTTCTGCCCATTTTTTAATCAGATTATTCATTTTTTCAGTGTTGAGTTTTATGTTCTTCATATATTTTGCATACTAACCCTTTATCAGATATGTCATTTGCAAGTATCCTCTCCCATTCTGTAAACATGCTGAGTGTGGAGCCTCAGTGGGGAGGGTGCATACAGGGGAGGGGCAAAGAGAGGAGGACAGAGGATCCCAAGCATGCTCTGCACTGACAGGCTGATGGTAGCGAGCCTGATGTGGGGCTAGGAATTCGCAAACCTTGAGATCGTGATCTAAGCTGAAGTCAGACACTCAACCCACTGAGCTACCCAGGTACCCCTGACTTTTAGTTTTGTTGATTGTTTCCTTCACTGTGCAGAAGCTTCTTATTTTGACAAACCCAATAGTTTATTTTTATCTTTGTTTCTCTTGCCTCAGGAGACATATTTAGAAAGAAGTGGATATGGCCAATGTCAAAGAAATTATTGCCTGGGTTCTGTAGTATTTTTATGGTTTCAGACCTCATATTTATATCTGGAATCCATTTTGAGCTTATTTTTGTGGGTGCTGTTAAAAAATGCTCCAGTTTCATTTTTTTGCATGTTGCTGTCCAGTTTCTCCCAACACCATTTGTTGAAGATTCTGTCTTTTTGCCATTGGATACCCTTTCCTATTTTGTCAAAGATTCATTGACCATATGGATGTGGGTTCATTGCCGGGTTTTCTACTCTGTTTTATTGACGTGTGTGTCTATTTTGATTACTACAGTTTTGTAATATAACTGGAAGTCAGGAATTGTGATGCATCTAGCTTTGCTTCCCCTCCCCCCAACCCCTGACCAAGGTTGCTTTGACTATTTGGGATCTTCTGTGGCTCCACACAAATTATAGGATTATTTGTTCTCTGTGAAAAATGCTTTAATATTTGTTTTATTGATTATTTTATTTTATTTTATTTTATTTATTTTTAATTTTTTTGGCTGTTTTTTTTAATTTTTTTTCAATATATGAAGTTTATTGTCAAATTGGTTTCCATACAACACCCAGTGCTCATCCCAAAAGGTGCCCTCCTCAATACCCATCACCCACCCTCCACTCCCTCCCACCCCCCATCAACCCTCAGTTTGTTCTCAGTTTTTAAGAGTCTCTTATGCTTTGGCTCTCTTCCACTCTAACCTCTTTTTTTTTTCCTTCCCCTCCCCCATGGGTTTCTGTTAAGTTTCTCAGGATCCACATAAGAGTGAAACCATATGGTATCTGTCTTTCAAAACAGACACATATACCAATAGAATAGAATAGAATAGAATAGAATAGAATAGAATAGAATGGGATAGAATAAAATAGAAACCCCAGAACTAGACCAACAAACGTATGGCCAACTACTCTTTGACAAAGCAGGAAAGAATATCCAATGGAAAAAAGACAGTCTCTTTAACAAATGGTGCTGGGAGAACTGGACAGCAACATGCAGAAGATTGAAACTAGACCACTTTCTCACACCATTCACAAAAATAAACTCAAAATGGATCAAGGACCTGAATGTGAGACAGGAAACCATCAAAACCTTAGAGGAGAAAGCAGGAAAAGACCTCTCTGACCTCAGCCGTAGCAATCTCTTACTTGACACATCCCCAGAGGCAAGGGAGTTAAAAGCAAAAATGAACTACTGGGACCTCATGAAGATAAAAAGCTTCTGCACAGCAAAGGAAACAACCAACAAAACTAAAAGGCAACCAACGGAATGGGAAAAGATATTTGCAAATGATATATCAGACAAAGGGCTAGTATCCAAAATCTATAAAGAGCTCACCAAACTCCACACCCGAAAAACAAATAACCCAGTGAAGAAATGGGCAGAAAACACGAACAGACACTTCTCTAAAGAAGACATCCGGATGGCCAACAGGCACATGAAAAGATGCTCAACATCGCTCCTCATCAGGGAAATACAAATCAAAACCACACTCAGATATCACCTCACGCCAGTCAGAGTGGCCAAAATGAACACATCAGGAGACTATAGATGCTGGAGAGGATGTGGAGAAACGGGAACCCTCTTGCACTGTTGGTGGGAATGCAAATTGGTGCAGCCACTCTGGAAAACAGTGTGGAGGTTCATCAAGAAATTAAAAATAGATCTACCCTATGACCCAGCAATAGCACTGCTAGGAATTGATTATTTTATTTTTAAAAGAGAGAGAGAAAGAAAGAAAGAAAGAGAGGGAGCAGGAAGATCAAGAGAGGGAGACAGAGAATCCCAGGCAGGCTCTGCACTGTCAGCACAGAGCCTGATGCGGGTCCCATGAACCGTGAGAACCTGTGCTGAAACGAAGAGTCAGATGCTTAACCAATTGAGCCACCCAGGTGTAATGCTGTTAGTATTTTGATGGGGATTTCATTAAATGTCGTAGATTGCTTTGGGTAGTTTAGACATTCTAACAATATTTGTTCTTCCAATCCATGAGCATGGGATGTCTTTCCATTTCTTTGTGTCATCTTCAATTTCTTTCATCAGTGTTTTATAGTTTTCAGAGTACAAGTCTTTCACCACTTTGTTTAGATTTGTTCCTAGGTAGCTTATTGATTTTGCTTCAATGTAAATGGGATTGATTCCTTAATTTCTCTTTCTACTGCTTCACTATTGGTGTATAAAAATCCATTCATGATAAAAACCCTCAAAAAAGTAAGTTTAGAGGGAACATATCCATGTAATAAAGGACATAAATGAAAAACCCATAGAAAATATCATCCCAAATGGGGAAAAACAGAGCTTTTCCAGTGCAGCCAGAAACAAGACAGTGACATTCTCACCACTGCTATTTAACATAGTACTGGAAGTCCTAGCCACAGCCATCAGACAACAAAAAGAAATAAAATGTATCTAAATCAGTAAGGATGAAGTAAAACTTTCACTATTTACAGATGACATGATACTATATATAAAAAAAAACAAAATATTCCACCAAAAACTGCTAAAACTGATAAACAAATTCAGTAAAATGCAAGATACAAAATAAATGTACATAAATCCACTGCATTTCTATGGACCCATAGTGTTGAAGGCAAGTAAGATGTTAATTTTTAAGGATACAAATGTAACATCTGATCATCATGGCATAATCTATCAAACCATCAATTTTACATCCAATACAATCTAACGAAATATCTCTACACTTGTCCTCATCTGGAACCACCATGTTCAAGATACATTTCTGGGAGAGAGAGTCTGATTGGAAAACTTAAGTCACATGATTTCCCTTTGGCTGTACAAGACCAGCCCAAAAAACAAAACAAAACAAAAAAACAAAAAAAAAACACAAAGGATCTAAAGGAATAAGTCTTTTGGTAACACTTTGATCACTATAGTAGGAAAGCAAGGTGACTTGGTTTGCAGTCTCACTGAGACATCACATGATAGGAAAGAAGTAATTCTCACACCTGCAACATACACATACCCTGCTATCAGGAAGAGAGAATGGGTGATTGGGTGCTGGATGGTTCAATATAACCAGTCTCTATTACAAAACCAAATTTAAAAAATATGTACCGGCGCTTTTAAAAATATATAGCCTTATACTAATATGGAAGATTATTATTGTCCTCTTGCTATTGTATATAATTATTTATATAGCATCTGAGAATTTTGGCAAAGAAATTCAGCAGCAACGAAAAAGATATTGAATTAGGGGCTTGATTAAACTCCTTTGTAATGAGGTCTACCAAAGAATTGCTTTTACATGCCATAATCCTATGAAAATGCTATGGGGGGGTTGCAGATAATACCCATCCTCTTTAATATTTTCTAGAGAATTTGACTTGGTGACTATAGTATTGGAGTTTGCTAGAAGCAGGCTGTGCTATGTTCTGTCTCTGGTTTAGTCAGAATCTTGTTGTGTGACCCGGGCATATCCTTTCCTCTTCCTAAACCTCCACTTCCCCATTCTTTTTTTTTTTTAATTCCATTTTTTAAAATATAATTTATTGTCAAATTGGTTAACATACAGTGTATAAATGTGCTCTTGATTTTGGGGGTAGATTCCCGTGGTTCATCACTTACATACAATACCCAGTGCTCATCCCAACAAGTGCCCTCCTCAATGCTCATCACCCATTTTCTCCTCTCCCCGACCCCCACCCCCATCCACCCTCAGTTTGTTGTCTGTATTTAAGAGTCTCTTATGGTTTGCCTCCCTCCTTCTCTGTTTGTAACTATTTTTCCCCTTCCCTTCCCTTTGGTATTCTGTTAAGTTTCTCAAGTCTACATATGAGTGAAAACATATGATATGTGTCCTTCTCTGACTGACTTATTTCACTCAGCGTAATACCTAGCTGAATGTTGCTGCATGATTTCATTCATTCTCATTGCCAAGTAGTATTCCATTGTACATATAAACCACATCTTCTTTATCCATTCCTCAGGAATTAAAAGCAAAAATGAACTACTGGGACTCATCAAGATAAAAATCTTCTGCACAGCAAAGGAAACAATCAACAAAACTAAAAGGCAACCAACGGAATGGGAAAAGATATTTGCAAATGACATTGGATAAAGGGTCAGTATCCAAAGTCTGTAAAGAACTTACCAAACTCAACACCCAAAAATCCACTTCCCCATTCTTAAAAAGAGGATTGGATTAGATTTTCACAGCTTGACGCCTGTGTTTCACAAACGAAAGTCGACTGAACAATAAACAGTCCTATTGCAGAGTCAGGGAGTCAATATGCCACATTGGGTTCCCGTGGAGGCGAGGCTTGGGCTGGGTAGCCCAGGAGATCAGAGATACAGAGAGAAAGAGAGAGAGATAGAGGCAGGAAGAGAGAGAGAGAGAGAGAGAGAGAGAGAGAGACAGAGAGAGAGAGAGAACATCAGGTAGTCACCACTGTTAAGAAGCACCACGGACTTCCATGGATAATACTTTGGCTTTGAGAACCAAATTCTGTCCCCGCCATGGAAGCACATTCAATATTTCTATCAAGCGGTAATTGCCCAAGTGGAGGCTGTCGCATAGGTTGGTCCCAATCACTATAGAATAGAAAATAGAATGAAAAATGAAACACAAGAGGGTAAAACTGCACCTTTATGCTCACCACCTTCTTAACTACAACGATCTTGCCAATACCTTCATTTGTCAGGAAACTGCAGGAACAATTTTGTCTCCATAAAATGTCTATGGTGAAGGAGGTGGGAAATTATTTATCAGATGTTAGCCTTTTTAAATACTCTATTGATGATTTGCCTGAGACTTGCGTTTCTATGACACTAAATCAGATAAAGGTAATAATGACAATGCCTGTGTGTGAAAACCTTCAGTCTGAAAGGAGAATGACAACATTTAAAAATTCTTTCTCAGAGCTAACTGTGGTGACAGCCTGATAACACTCAGGCAGAGCAAATTATGGACCCCAAGAGGAAATCCAAGTTTCTGAAAAAATTATCTCTCAGAATAAACATCTTCCAAGCAGCAGGAAACAGGACTAAGGGTGGTGGAGAGAAAGCAGGTTATTTCATTCATTCACCTGCATTAAGACAGGACCACTCAAAAACATCCCATAAATGTGACTTTTAAAAAATAAATTCTAGACTTCTATGTCAGACCAAAACGGAGTAATAGGGACCAAATCTGCCCTCCTGCATAAAACTACCAAATACAAACAAGCAAATGAAATACATAAAACAATATTTTCAAGACTCTGGATGCCAGGCAGTGAGACAATAATGAACAAATTCAACCCTATGACTGTCCAGGTTATTGTACTGAGAGAGGAGAACACTTTCCAACCACCTTATAATCTACAGACCCAGAGAGAGCAAATGGTCGTGGGAAGTAACACCTAGAACTCCTCTCAAGTTTACATTGTTGTTTAAATAAGTTTCCCAAGTGGGAAATGTTCTCAACAACAAGATCTGGGGTAGAGCTTCTGTCCTTGTCTGTAGCAGATTGCATTGTCCAAAGGAAACCACACAAATATCCTCCATCCCACACGTTCTTCTTACAATGTGACCTCGACATTTCTTCTTCAAGAGACAGTCTATTCTCTGCCTTTGAATCTGGATGGTCTTATAAGTACAATGGAAGTGATGTTGCATAATTTCTGATGCTAAACTATGAAGGGTATTACAGCTTCTGCCTTGCTCACTTTCTTAGGACATGTACCTGGGAACACTGAGAACACATATCAGAAGTCCAGCCACCCTGAAGCCGTTATGCTGGAGATATCACATGGTGAGACCACATAGTGATAGAGGAGCCCCACACATTCCAGCCCCCAGCTGCTTGTCCCTACCCAGACCAGGCACCAGACAGGAAAGTGAGTAAGCCTTCTGTTGCTTCCACCTCCAAGATTTTGAGCTGCCCAGGTGATTCCAGATGGGACAGAGAGGGACAGTCTCCACTGAGCCATGTCCACATTGCTGATTCACAAGAAAATAAATGCTATTTTAAGCTATGAAGTCTCGTGTTTGTTTGTTAGGTAGCTGAAACGTTATCTCACCTGCTTCTTGTTTGGAAAGGCAAGTGTGGACAAGTTCAATGATCTTTTGGGGGTGAGAGTAATAGGGATCAGGATGATGAGGTGGCCATTCTGGCATCTCCTGTTTACCAGATTAGCCATGTTATAAGGTCAGAGCATTTCAACATAACTGCTTTTGAAATCTGGTTCAAACAATGATTCCACTCTGGACTATCGGGCAAAAATTAAACAGAGGAGGAAGTATTCCTGGAAGGTGGCATGCAGATAAAGGAATCATTTGATCTTCTCCAAGATGCAGTGGTACAGTTTCTAAAGATTGGTGCTGTTTTAAAATTCAATAAGTCATTTCAAATAAGGCAAAAACTGAGGAGATTAGGATTTCTGTGTATATATTTAGAAGATTGAGAGCCCATGCCTTTTCTTCTTGTGGGATAATATTACCTAGAATGAATTCATTTGCTGCCAAAGAAGTGGTTTACAAAGCAACTCAAAACACTTTCAGGCTAAACCTAAAAGTAGTAAAAAGATATATTATCTGACATTTCATTAATTAAAAATTACTGAAAATTAAAATTTCTTATATCCCACAATTCAATTTTTCAAGCTAGTAATTGGCACCAATTTTCACACTTAATGTGAATAATCAAGTGAATTAGATTTAGAAAGAGCCCTAATAAGTAGATATTATGTATTACCCCTATCATATTTAGGGGCAAAATAATTTAATCTCTGCCTCACAGAGATTAATCACAGGCTTTTCATTACAAATCTCAACTTTCATATACACTAAGGATAATTTAGAATGAAAATAACATGGGTTAGCATTTAGTAGACTCTTAGTTGTGAAATCTACAGTCAAAAATTATGGATTTTTTAACTTGGAGAAGAGCAAGAGACCTTGAGAACTTTTTCACTATCTCAAAAACTATTATGTGAAAAAGAAAGAAGAAAGTATCTGTGATGCTGTGAGTATACTTTCAGGACAAGGAAAAGGACACTATAAGGAACTTTGTTTTGGGTTAATAATAATAATACCAATAGCAATAATAAAATCTCTGATGATTACATCTATTCAACCAAGAAATGTGTTCCCCATTGCTAGTGAATTTAAGAAAAAAGATAATCAATGGCACATCAGAATCAAGCAGAAACTGAATGAAAACTGCATTCTCTGATGGAATTTAAGCACCATGAGGTCAAGGATCATGAGCAATCATTCTGTCTTGTCAAAAGTCTTCGGCTCACTGCCTGGCACAGTGCTAGGCCCATATAATGGTCTCAAAAAATACCTGTGTGGAGGAGTTGTGTTAAGTGACCCATTCTAAAGGGCAAATACCATTATCCTACCCTTCCCTTTGTAAAATCCTGAAGACAAGACTATTTGAGCAAATGATTCAACTTGCCCAACCATATGCAAACAGCTGATGTGACACACACAAGCTGACGAAGCAGAAGTTATTCTTTGGATTCCAACTTGAGACATTTTTTGCATGTATTTTAAAGTACCAATCTAGCTGTCCAAAATGCTTTTGTTCCAATAGAATAATAATCAAATTTTAGTTCAACAGCTGTGTGCAATGCATATTTTAAAAAGAACATTTTTTGATTTACTCCCATTTTCATTTTTCTATACTTCTCAGTTTTTCAGTGTTGATGCCATTAAAACCATAGTGGAGGAGAGTGGAAAAGAAGAAAGGAGAAAAGTGAATACTGACTAATCTTCCAGGATATACTGTTTAGATAGGAGAGCTTTTCCTCGTAGCGTTAAAAAGATTGTCCTAATTCTGAACAGAAAGTCAGCAAAGTTTTATCATAATGGTCTATACAGTAAATATTTAGGCTTTGTAGACCATATAGTTTCTGTTGAAATTTCTCCCTTTAGCATAAAAGCAGCCCTAAACAATACTTAAATGATTGGACATGATTATATTTCAATAAAAATGTATTTACCACAATAGGTGGCAGACAGGATTTGGCCTGTGGGCCATAGTTTGATGACCCCTTTTCTAGACCATGTATTTTGCTTATATGGTGCTTTATTTTTACCTGGGCCCATGCCATATATGGTTTCATTTGAGCTCCAATTGGCAGTTTGAGACAGCAAGTGTTTTTAACCCAGTTTTAGAAATCAAAATGCTAACATTCAGAAGGCTGAAACTATTTGAACAGAGTCATATAGAAAGCTGTTCCTATGGTCAGATCTAGAACTCTGGGTTCTGAACATCTATTCTGCAGCTGGTAAACCACAATATCTTGTTTTCTTCATATCTACACATGGATAAGTATTCCATCAATAGATAATGTGATTTAAAAGGACTGAAATATAGTTCCACACTGGTATGACCTTGTGCTCAGATTTTCACCAATAGAAATTTATTTCTCTGAGTAAGGACACAGTCTACTTTGACAGAGAAAATTTCTTTTAGAAGTTGTATTATTGAAGGCATTGTCAGAGCCGGAGATAGAAACACAACTGAAACTGGCTTAAGCAAAAATGAAAAGGATGGGGATTTATTGGCTAACATACCTGGGAAGTTTAGAGATATATTGGCTTCAGACATGGCTGGATCCAGGGTATAGTCTCTTCCCACCTGTTTGTTCCACTGTTCTCCATGTTGGTGTCACGTTCAGGAAGGTACTCACCATGTGGTGTCCTCCAATATTTCAAGTTTAGACCCTTGTAGCTCTAAGCTAATGGAAAAGGAAGCCTATCTTCCTCAGCAGTGTCATCCAGAGGCTTAGGGTTATCTCTTATTGGCCCCAGTTGGATCACACGCCCATGCCTGGGAAGTCAAGCAATCCAATCAATCCAGGTGAAAGCCATGGGCTGATTGGCTAATGCATCACAACTCACTGACCCCTGCAAAGATGGGGTCAGCCCGTCCCAACCATATGGACTAAAGGTGTGGGTAGTGTAGCTTCTGAAATGAAAATTGGATTCTCCGTTACCAGAGAAAAAGGTAATAAATGGATTTTGGTAGCAAAAAGTACAGGTGCTCACTAGGAAGGGACAAAACATAAAGTCTATATTAATCAGTATCTAAATAGTGTAAAATAATCCCACAGAAATTAGTCATTCAATGACTTTGCAGACCTTGAGACGGGTTAATTTTGAGGACAGAGTTGGCCAAACCAATCTAGCACTTAGGCATGGAAAAAATGATGCTTAAATTCACATGCCTCAATGGCTCTCTGCATAAAAATGTGTGCTATTTTGGTTTTCAAGTTGAACTTTCTCTGGAATGCATTATGAACTTTCCTCCCCAAGTTTATACACACTCCAATTCTCTCTTTGTCTTTCTGTACTACAAAAGATGGAAAGCTAAAATTCTTGATTTCCTGCCATCACTTGCACATATAGATGGCCCTGATGCACAAAGGTGAACAATGAGATTGAGAAAATGTTCCTGAGAACGGCTTTTCTTTCTGTATATAAACAAATCAAGAGTTGCTAGAAATGCTAGATGTTTTATTCCTTCTTCCTGCCAGAAGATGGAAATGAGGCCTAGAGATGCAGCAGCTATCTTGTAACCAGGAGGCAACATATATGAAGACAAAGGATCATAGAACTACTATAGAAGCCCTAGATGGCCTACCTCCTGACTCCTTGTAACATTAGATAATTAAATTCCTATTGTGAAAGCCATCGAAGTCAGGTTTCCTGTTTTCTTCCAGCTGAATGTACTTCTGTCTTATACTTTCCAAATGAATCTAATGTTGCTCAGGGATGCTAAGAAACTGGGACTACAGTCACCCAAGCAGCATCCCCTACGTGCTAGACACTAATAGATCACTCATAAACCAGAACACTCTGGCTTACTGCATTGGAAACATATTACTACCAAGTTTTTACTATTTTCCTCCTAAATGTTTAGAGAGACCCATGGGAACTCTTACAGCCATATGTACCACAACCTGAAAGAAGATAAACCAATTTTCTGTTTATATTTACACTGGGACATGGCATTTACTCAGCCATTTTCTTTGGCAAGTGATGCTGTAAAACTGCAAACCCTTTCCAAAAGAAATCTGTTGACTTTTTTTCTCCCATGATTTTACCTAAATGATACTTGGGAAATGCTAGGAGGCAGAGGAGATAAACATTTTAATCTTCATTAAGTTTCCCAAAATATGCAAGGATTTAAGTCCAGAAAGACACAAAGATATAAAAGTCTCAAGACAACATAGGTAAGGAATTGCACAGAGAAAATTTTATGCAATTTCTTCAACAGGTTTAAAGGACAACAAAAAAGATTTCTCTAAACTGAAAGTGAACAAAACAAAATGTATCTATAAAAGAAGTTTTTTTTCTGTAATTATAACCTACCCCTCATCAGGAAGCAAGAAAACATCCAAATGTGCTGTTTCTTCCTGGGGAAACCATTTCAACTCTTTTCTGATGGTTTAAATCCTCTTCCTCTTTAGCCCGAGCCAACACTTCTCCATAAACTATTCTCCAGTAGAGATCTTGGATAAAAAGATTCAAAATATAACTAATTATTTAAAATAAAAGACTAACAATAACAAAAATCTTTGTGTTGGTCTTATTATTTCACTACTTCACTTAACTATAAAACATTCTCTGTGGTATGATTTGGGGTTTTCAGCCTGTGTTTTTCTTTTTGTATTTTTGGCATTGTTAAGTTATATTTCCAATATTTGTCTCAATTCCCTTCCAATACAAAGGAAAAAACTGAATTCTCTGTAGGAACTGCACTTTAGGTGCAATAATTTTCTACTTAAACCTCAATTTTCTCCTCTTTTAACAAAGGAATCTGAATGTCATTAAGTGGATTTCAAATAATTTTTTTTAGTTAAAAAAGCTTTATTCAAAAAAATATATATTTCTGGAGGTACTTGAGTGGCTCAGTCGATTCAGCATCCAACTCCTGATTTCGGCTCAGGTCATGATCTCAGGTTCATGGGATTGAGATCTGTGTCGGTCTCTGTGCTGACAGTGTGGAACCTGCTTGGTATTCTCTCTCTCTCTCTCTCTCTCTCTCTCTGCCCCTTCTTCGCTCATATGCTCACTCTCTCTCTCCAAATAAATAAATAAACTTTAAAAATACTTGCAGGAAGTCCAATATTCAAAAGAAACAATGCATGGCCAGCCTGATTGAACATGGTATGCCACCTAGACATCCCTAACTATATGAAGAGTTCCTAGGCACCTCCAGCAACCTCTAAGATTCTGTCGAGCACTGTTTTAAAACCACTAATTTGTGATATATCAGATCCCTTCCAGCTCCAGTTTTCCTTGTATGATTCTAATCTATTGTTCCAGCATTCTCACTCTTAATTTTGACAAGATGCATCGTCCTCAACCTAATTATACATCTCTCAGGTGTGTTTATCTCCCCATTTATTTGGGAAACATTTTCAGAGCAGGGATAATATCTTATTTATTTATCTCCCACATTTGTTCAATAAATTTTTGATCCCCATATTTGTCCCTAGTATCATATGAGGGGTGAATAAGCTAGGAATATGAGGTGACAACATCTGGAACAGTGCTGGAAGCCCACCATTTTGTGCTGGTCTCATTTTGTTCACCTATAACCTTCCATATGTGAATAATATATTCAAACATGCATTTCCTCTAGTGGATTCCTGGAAACCTGCCTATAAATTTGAGAGGCATTCAGCACAGAATAATGGCTGAGCATATATAGGCAGCCCTCCATGAAAGAAAATTCAGATACAAGACATTATTTGATCCTCACAGCAATGCAGGAGGACAGATCAGGCAGCTACCGTTGTTCCCTTGGCCAGACAAGGAAAGGAAGTCCTAGAGAGATTTATAGTGACTCCTATAAGATGGTGGAATTGAGCCTTGAAATTGATTTCCTGGTACCTAGACACATTGCCTAGCTCTGTCTACTAAATCACACTGACATCTAGGGGGAAAATAAAAGTATGTATCCCCTTATGCCTTCAGTCTAAATGGGTAGAAGGGCAGGTTGAGACAAAATCCAAATTAGAGAATTTATGAAGATAACTTTTTAAGGTTTGCTTTTTTTTTTTTTTTTGAGAAGTAGTACATCAGTGGACAGTGTATACAGTAGTTAAAAATTCAGTCTTGGGGGCGCCTGGGTGGCGCAGTCGGTTAAGCGTCCGACTTCAGCCAGATCACGATCTCGCGGTCCGTGAGTTCGAGCCCTGCGTTGGGCTCTGGGCTGATGGCTCAGAGCCTGGAGCCTGTTTCAGATTCTGTGTCTCCCTCTCTCTCTGCCCCTCCCCCGTTCATGCTCTGTCTCTCTCTGTCCCAAAAATAAATAAACGTTGGAAAAAAAAAAAAATTCAGTCTTGGAAGCCAGACTGCCTGGGGCCCATTTGCAGTTTTCCCATTGACCAGCTACAGGACCTTAGCAAGTGGATTGGCCTCTCTCTGCCTAAGTTTCCACAACTGTAATTTGAAGATAATAACACATTGGCTCAGTCAAGTCGGGTGTCTGACTTCAGCTCAGGTCTTGATCTCGTGGTCCGTGGGTTCAAGTCTTACATCGGGCCCTGTGCTGACAGCTCAGAGCCTGGAGCCTGCTTTGGATTCTGTGACCCCCTTTCTCTCTGCCCCTTTCCCGCTTGTGCTCTCTCTCTCAAAAATAAATAAACATTAAAAAATTTTTAAAGATATAAAAAATAAGATAATAATACATACACTGGGGTTATTTGAGAATCATGAGTTCACATATCTGAAGTGTTTAGATGGGTGTTTAACCCATAGTAAATGCTAAATAAATGTTTATTATTATCCCACTATTCAACAACTACAGAAGTATACAGAGCAAAACAAGAAAACCCTCCTCCCCTACATCTCCCCTATACAACACTACCCATTGGTAATCTCAGTCAACACTGCTATGTATATCCTTTCAATAGGTTTTCACATATATATAAGCCATATATACACCTAACTTTTATTTTCAAAGACAGTATCGTATCGTACATAGATTTAGTAATGTGCCTTTTTTCCTACTTAACAATGTTTAGATATAAATCCATATTAGCATGTAGTGTTTTGATTTTATTCTCTTAAATGGTTGCCTGTTAGGCCATAGTATAAATGAAACATGATTTATTCAACCAATTACCTAGTGATGAAATTTTAGATTGTTTCTTCTTCTCCTTCTATTACAAACAGTGCTGTAAGAAACTTACTTGGACATTCAGCACTCAACCATAGAGTTTGGTTTGGGCTGAATTGTGTCCCCTCCATCCAAGATCACATGGTGAAGTCTTAAGCTCCAGTACCTCAGAATGTGACTGTATTTGGAGACAGGGTTTTTATAGAGGTAATTCAGTTAAAATGATGTGATTAGGGTGGGACCTAATCTAATATGGGTGGTATCCTTATAAGAAGAGAAAACTAGATGCAAACACACACAGAGGAAAGACCACATGAAGACAGAGAGAAGACAGCCATCTACTGTGCAAGATAGAGGGAGAGAGGCCTCAGAAGAAACCAATCCTGCTGATTCATTGGCCTGAGATTTCTAGCCCCCAGAACTGTCAGAAAATAAATTCCTGTTGTTCAAGCCCCTCAGACTATGGCACATTGGTATGGCAGCTGTAGAAAAGTTAATATCAATTTCTAGAAATGAAATTCTGGGGGAAAATTCTGCCAAATTGCTTTTCTGATTATTTCACCAATTCTCACTCCCTCCATCAGTATAAAAGACTGCTCATTCCCCTATATGCACACTTACCAAAATTTTAACGTATTCTAAAATATAATTTATAATACTTTCAAACACTCTCAGAGGCACTTCTAGCACTCAGGATGCAGGATGCAGTTTGCCAAAAGGAAGAAGTGCTAAAGGGTCAATGACAAAAAAAAAAATATATATATATATATACATATATATATGTGTATATATATATATATACATATATATATTTACTTACATATATATTTATATATATTTACTTACCTATATATAAATAAATACAATAATATATATTATTGTAAGTATTTATTTATATATTTATATATAGATAAGTATTTATATATATATTATTGTATTTATTATTATTATTAATTTAGTGGAGAATCTGTCATTAATTACACTTCCACCTCTTCATTTTCCAAACAAACAATTGTCACGAATCTCAGTGGAATTCTTGCACATCCATTGTAGTATTATTCACAATAGCCAAGGTATGGAAACAACCTAAATATATACCAATGGATGAATGTATAGAGAAAGCACACACACACACACACACACACACACACAATGGAGTATTATTCAGCCTTAGAAAAGAAGGAAATCCTGTTGTATGCAACAATGTACATGAACTTGGAGAACATCATGGTAAATGAAATAAGTCAGACACAGGAAGAAACATCTTGCGCGAACTCACTTATAAATAGATTCTAAAATAGTCAAAATCATAGAAATAGTAGAATAGTAGTTGTCAGGGCTGGGTGGGAAAGTAAATGTGGAGATGTGGCCGAAGTCTAGAAAGTTTCAGTTATTCAAGATGAGTAAGTTCAGGAGATCTAATGTACAGCATGGTGACTACAGTTTAAGACTATATAATAAGACATTATAGTTGAAATTTGCTAAGAGAGTAGATCTTCACTGTTCTCACCACAAAAAGAAAAGAGAAAGAGAAAAGAAAAAGAAAGTTACTACAAGAGTTGGTGAATCAGATGAGTTCCTGAGGCTTCATTCTAATCCTTCGTTTTATTCTCTTTCACCTAAATTCTTGTAACCGTCTCCTAACTGTTGTCACCACCTCTGGCCTCTCTCCTCTCCATTCCAACTCATCTACACATTACCACTAGTGATTTTAGTGTTTTTGTTAGCATAAAAGCAAATGTCAGATAGGTTAAGATGAAATGATCACTAGTTCAAATTAGTGGGCTCTGATAATAGTCACATCTTCCTAAAACATAACTGCAGGCAGTGCTAACATTCATCATTTGTTTCTTAAGTTAGAGCTTCCCGTTGGTGTGCCTGGGTCTTGATCCCTCAGCCTTGGGGTGGAACTGTTGCCTTGGGCCAATTAACTTCATTTAATTACCCCAGTGTGTGTATAAATATGTTAATATTTTATGTGTTACAACATGAAAGAGTTCAAAAAGCACTGGCTTGAGTCACTCCCACTTGATATTTTATAAAGCAGCTAAATGTAAAATCTTACATTTGTTTTTTTTATTATTTTTTTTAACGTTTGTTTATTTTTGAGACAGAGAGAGACAGAGCATGAACAGGGGAGGGGCAGAGAGAGAGGGAGACACAGAATCTGAAACAGGCTCCAGGCTCTGAGCTGTCAGCACAGAGCCCGACGCGGGGCTCGAACTCACGGGCCGCGAGATCATGACCTGAGACGAAGTCGGACGCTTAACCGACGGAGCCACCCAGGCGCCCCATTACATTTGTTTTTTATGTCCAGTGTATTTTTTAGGAAATTGGCAGGTAGGAAGAATAAATTTTGAAAATATCTGATAAGGATATGTATATGCTTCTTTTTAGTTATCGTAACATAAAGTTCAAAGGAAATGTGCCCAATCTTCCAATGGCCATCCAGTCTTCTTTTAGCTAGCTCTAGGAATTCCTATTTCCAATGATAGAATTCCCACATTCACTCAAGACATTGCCATCCAAATGGTACAAATGAGGTGATACCTTGGTAAACTGATTTCCCCCCCCCTTTTTTTTTTCAGAGGAGTTTATACCTGGTCCAAGAGGCCAGATATGGGTGGGATGTCTGTTACCTCCATATTTCTCATTCCTTAGGTATATAGACAGACATATACACAGCCTTGAGCCTAGGCTAGAATTTATGGGCAAAACAAGGAATTTTGATATGGCTGCATAAGACTGAAAGGGATGCCTGCATGATGTAATGAGGAGCATAAAAGGCCTGTATGACCAGATATATCTCTCTTTTAAATGAACTATAATGTTTCAAATTTTCATCAGTAGGAAGGACTAAGAATGGTATATTTGGGCGGATTTTTCTTTAAGTTTACTTATTTTGAGATAGAGGACAGCATGACCAGGGGATAGGCAGAGAGAGAGAGAGAGGGAAAGAAAGAGAGAGAATCCCAAATAGGCTCAGCACTGATATGTGAAGCCGGACACGGGGCTCGATCTCATGACTAGGAGATCATGACCTGAGCCAAAACCAAAAGTTCGACCCTTTACCAACTGAACCACCCCGGTGCCTCAATTTGAGTGGATCTTTAACCATGTAAAGCACCCTTAATTAGAGTATGGATTAGTGCACTGATGTCAAATTAGAGAGTAGTCTCTGGTATCCTGCCTAACAGTCTTGTCCTCCACCAATCCCCAGTAAATATTTTTATTCTGAGTTGGGTAAGGACATTAACTGCATTTGAATTGAATTTGAATTTGTCTGTTCTACAAGCTGGAAGGGGCATTACATATTTGTATGATCATTTTAGAATTCTAAAAGTTCTCAGTGCTCTGCAGTAATGGAAAGAATTTTAAACTTGAAATTTATTAGGGATGAATACAGACTTCTAGGGAATTGGCTAAATGATTACTTTGGTATCTCTCAAACCTTGAAATACTACTTTTTGAGTCCAAAAGCAGATGGGCCTTCTTATACACAATAGAACTATATTCCAGAAGATGCCATTCACAGACACTGCAGTGTGAATGCTGTTCTCCCTCCCCCTACCTGTGTAGTACAGCAGGCCTTTAGTGTGCCAAGTTCATGCAAATCTCTCTGTCGCCACTGTCATCATCTGGTCCAGGTCACCATCATCTCTCTCCTGGAACATTGCAATAGCCCATGAAAGATCTCCTGTCTCCAATGTTGCCACGTTGCCACCCCCTCAAGTTTATCCTCCACACATAAAATAGGATAAACGTTTGCAATGTACAAATGTTTATATCATGCTTCTTCTTAAATGCTCTCCAGTGGTTTCCCAGTATTGAAATGTGTTTTCTTTTTAAATCCTGATAATGGCCTTGAAGCCCTGCAAGATTATCACCTCTGTGCCCACCTCAATCATGCCCCTTTTTATGCAATATTCACTCTGTTCCAGCCACAATGGGCTTCTTTCTTTTGCAAAACATATGCCAAGCTGGGTTCTAATTCATGGTCTTTGACTTTGCTGGTCTTCCTATCTAGAACATCATTCTCTTAAATCTTTACATGATGAGCTCAAACTCATCATATTTTTAATTTTTTTCTGTATCATTTATAACAATTATACTGCTTTTATATTTAATTATTCATTTTACTATGTCTTTATTTTCTTTTTCGTGTTAGAATTTAAACTCTGGGAGATCTAGGGATTCATAATGCTTTCCTGAATCCCCAATGTCTAGATAGAATGATGTCTAGTCCAGAGTGGGAATTCAATGTATATTTATAGGAAGTAAGAGAAGGAAGAAAGAATGGAGGGAAGAAGGAGGGAGGGAGGGAGGGAGGGAGGAAGGAAGGAAGGAAGGAAGGAAGGAAGGGAGGGAGGAAGGGAGGGAAAGTAGAAATTACCTGTTAAAAATTTCTTTAGAACTAGCTACATGTCTGATTATATGAGAACAATAACTCTATGATACCAGATTTGTAATCATAATGGTGCACCCACCCTTCAAAAACAGAAGCAAATAGAGAATTGAGCGATTTATCTTTTATAGAAGAGAACATTAGTTGTCTTTAAACAAGGCATTTTCCACATTAAGTTGTCATTCAGAGCTAAAGTCCAATTAATCAAGTTCCTAGTAATGAATTTTCACTGTAAGAGTAAAATTAAAAATCATTATAAACAGTTATGGAAAGAAGAAAATCAAACTATAGTGGGTTACCTCTTTGCCTCCCAATAGATAAATAAACAAATACATAATAAATACATTCCCTACATACCACTTAGGGAATTGGGTATGTCAGATGTAAGTAAATTTCAGGTAAGGGTATTACCAGTTTCTCTTTATTAATTGGTGCCAGATTTAGTCTTGAAGTGAAATCTCCTTTGGAAGAAATACTAGGGATTAGTCCCAGTAAAAGAAGGAAAAACAGGAGACAGATTTGACATTTTCATAGAGAAAATATGGAAAGTACGTGTTCTCCCATTTAAAAATGGTATTTTAGTGGCTTCCTGCTCTGAAGAAGAATGTTCTGTACCTTGTCTGTGTCTTCTCAAGTTGAGGAGAAAAACAGTGATTTTAGCCTCAGGTGTAAGTAATTGTATGACATCGTCTGTAATCTATATGACTAAAATGTTCCTATTCAACAAACGGTCCTTATTTTAACAAGCCATGGTGACCATGCTAAGGAGGAAAAAAGAGAGCTTTGATTGTTCAGGATATTATAGACTTTATTGTGTCTCTACAAAGGTTTTTCCCATCAATTATCCAAATCCTGTGTCCACTTGAATTTCTTTTCCCTGAATGAGAAACATCTATGGTTACTTTCATTTCTACCCATGCACGGGGTGAAAACTTAAGCTTATCTTTCTTGTCCTACTCAGTACCCAGGACTGTGCTCATTTATCTGTTAATTCAACTTATATTTATTGAGTGCCTCCTAAGTGCTGGGAATATGACATGACCCAGACAGAAACATCACCACTTACATGAAGTTTATAGTTCAACAGGGAAGAAAATATTAATAAAATAATCAGATGTGCAAGAAGCATTATGAAAGAGGAGGTAGTGTGCCATAACACAGTCTTCTATGTGGAAATGATGTTTAAGCTGACATGTGAAGGATGACGAGGCATTATCCAGAAGAAAGAAAGAAAAATAGGGGTTGGGATGAGGGGTAAGTTTCCAGCAAAGAAATGAGGGCTAAGTTTTCTAGGGGAAAAGAAGAGGGGCACTTCCAAGGAAGTAAAAGAAGAAGACAGGAAGGAAAGTTGTGAAGGAAAGAGATCAAGCTAGGCCCCCTCGTTCCAACAGTGGAAAGCCTTTGAAGATCTTCACAGTGGAAGAAGGCAAGCTTAATAAGAGATAATCGCCATACTCCAGGTAGAAGATGGCAGAATTGTGCAGCTCTGGAAATAGATCTGCAGATGAATGGAAAAATGAGAGAGAGATTTAAGTAAACAATGAAAATGGATGATTTTGTGGGGGATGATGAGTCTGCTTTGGAGAAGTAGGTGATGAATGATCATCAATGTAAGATATCAAAACTATAAGTCACAGTGACCTTTTCAATCCTACATCAAGGACGGATTGCCTAAAAAACAAGTCCATACTCCTCAATATATCTATGCCAAGTTTTCTCAGCACTATTGCTATTTGGCACCAGATAATTCTTTGTTATGGGGATATGTCCTGTGCACTGTAGAATGATTAGCAGGATCCCTGGCCTCTACCCACTGGAAGCTAGAAGCAGCCTCCTCACCCCAAGTTGTGACCACCCAAAATGTCTGCAGACATTGCCAAATTTCCTTGGGGGTAACATTACCCTGTTGAGGACCATTAACCTGTGCTGATTCCCCTTACCTATCCAACTTCTATCACCCTTTCCCCAACACATCCCCTTCCCCCATATCATCACATTCTTCTCCTCTCTATTTCCTACATATGTCAAAAGACAGCAAGAAATTTTGTTTAATAATGTTTTGGGCATCATACAGACCTGAGTTATTCTAGCCCTCCAATTCACTAACTGTAGGAACTGAAATAAGTTACTTAACCATTTTTGGTTCTTCACATGTAAAACAAGGATAATATCAGTTCCTCCTCAAGAAGTCATTCTGAAGATTGTCACAGTCCAGTGATACATGCAAAGCATAATACATTTTCAGTTCTCAATGCATTTTAACACTATGAAAATATGTTTATTCCATACTTCATGTCTTCATCCATGGCATTTGAATGGTCTGAAGTGATATCGATCTTCCTTGACTTCCATACACCCATCCAATTCAAATTTGACTTATCTTTCAAGACCTTCATTGGCATTTCCTCCCCATGGAAGACTTCTATCAATTATTTTAATATACGCTGATTAGTACCATTTCCAAACTATATTGGAACTCATATTACATAATTTAAAACTTTAGTACATATTAACATATTTTCCATTTGTTTTGTCTATGCAAGTTTTCAAACCTCCTAATACATACAAATTCCATGATGCTACAGAGATGATATATTGTTGTGGGCAACAATAGATGTTGAATTGATCCCAATAGACTGAAGTCCCCCACATGTGGGAGGAAAGTCAACTTCTCATTATAGCTAAGTAGCCACAGGAGTACCCTATGCAAGAGCAGCTGGATGGGTAAGATCAACTTATTCCTTCTGATCTTTTTCATGCACATGGATGCCAATCTGCATGAAATATAAATGAATTCTCTGCAAGAGTGAGCTTCTCTAGGAAGCTGACATTTTCTCCTGTGTTTGATGAGATTGAGAGTTCCAGAAACTCAGGGCGAATAAATGGCATTGCCACATACCTTCACAGGAGGTTCTGGCTGTGAGCTAGGATCTCACCTGGCTTTGAACTCAGCATGAACCCAACTCTCAGATCCACTGTAGAAATCAAGACTTTAAAATTATTCTTATTCTTATTCTTTGACCTTGACTTTACCAAGTCACAGAACAGACTTAAGCGAAATGGAAGTATTGACCATGTAACCATCTAAACCATGAGGCTTACTTAGAAAATGTGGTTTCTGTTGATATCCATATCAAGAGTCTTGCTGTATCTATTATTAGCTGACCTCACTTACAGTAGGTGCTCAATAAGTGTTTATAGAAATAGATTCTCTAACTCTGTATCTATGTGGCTTTGGATAAGATATTCTAACTTTAATTTTCCTATCTATAGATGTTGAGTTGACTCAGCATCAAAGGGTTTCAAACTAAGTGTCTAGCATTTCATAGAGGTATCCCAAGGTCTACTCAGGGAGTTGGAGACTGATCAGGAGACATTAAGTAACCCAAACTCTGAACTTGACATTCTCAATTCAGCCAGAACATCAGCTTTTTGTTATTGTTGCTGTTGCTGTTTTATAGTTTTGTTCTCTGCGTAAGGTTTCATTTGAATAAAGGAGTCAGCTTCTTAAAATAAACAAAAGCTTTCAAATCACTGACCTAGACAATCTTTTTTTTTTTTTTTCAACGTTTTATTATTTATTTTTGGGGCAGAGAGAGACAGAGCATGAACAGGGGAGGGGCAGAGAGAGAGGGAGACACAGAATCGAAACAGGCTCCAGGCTCTGAGCCATCAGCCCAGAGCCTGATGCGGGGCTCGAACTCACAGACCGCGAGATGGTGACCTGGCTGAAGTCGGACGCTTAACCGACTGCGCCACCCAGGCGCCCCATGACCTAGACAATCTTTAAGGTCCTTCCAACTGTGTTATGTGATCTATGATCTTCATTATGGATAAACAAGAAAATTGAGGGGAAAAACACTTTGAGAGGGATTCAGGTTATATTCAGGAAAGAGTTTAACTGGGAAGTATAAGGGCTCTTGATGGAATAAAAAAATTAGGCAATTCCTCTTGAATAAATAATTTAAAATTTGGCCAAGAGCTATTGTTGTAAATAGACATTCTGGGGAGAAAGATCAATTTCACTTAACAAACAAACATTAATACCACATTGAATATAATCCTGTATTGGGCACTTTAGAAGAAATAATTGTGACTCAGACATGGTTCCTGTCCTCAGGGTGTTCACAATCCAAAATGGGAGCTAAGGCATCTAAAACAATTAACTGAGATAAAAATAGGAAATTATGAATATCATCTAAGATACATGGGGGAAGTACAGAGGAACAGAGGAGTTTTAAGATATATCCAAGATGGAATAATTAATTTTGATGAGAAACATCACAAAAATACTTCACTGAGAAGTGTTTTTTCCAGCACAAGAGAAACTTGGAAATACATATGTGGAGGAAAGGTCAGGCAGGTGGAGAAAATAGCAGGAAGACAGTTTGTTGAGGGAAGAACTTAGTCCTCATTTCTGCTCTGCACCAAATATTTCCAGTTTTTTTTTTTTTTTTTTGGTCATCAGGTATCAATATCCTTCCCAGGTTCCTTAGAGGTAGCCATGTCACTTTCTTCAACCACTGAGATTTAAGTAAAAGCAAGATTTGCTACATTTTATTTCTCCTACCTTGGCAATAGTGGAGTGTGAAGTTGGCGACTTCCTCACGCTGGTTCCCTGCCAAATATGCAGAGCCAAGGCCCTCAGCCAATCTTTAATAGACATAAGCCATTGTTGCTTTAAGGAACTAAAATTTAGGGATTGTTTGTTATCACAGTGCAACAGGCAGAATTCTAAGATGGCCTCCAAGATTCCTGCCCCTGGTATCCACATCTTTGTGTAATCCCCTCCCCTTGTGTAGTAACCCACTTCTAACCAATAGAATGTGGCAAAAGTGATGGGGGATAAAATCACTCCTGTCATTACATTATGTGATATAAGACTCCATCTTGAACAGATTCTCCCTTTGGCTTTGAAGAAAAAAGCTTCCATGGTATGAGAAGGCCACATGATAAGGGGCTCTTTAGAAACTAACAGTGACCTCTGGCTGACAGCAACAGGAAAGACAGGAACCCCTTCACCTACAATTGCAAGGAACTGAATTCTTCCAGTATCCATGCAAGTTTGGAAGATTCCCCCAAGCTCCAGAAAGAATGGCAGTCGAGCCTACACTTAGACTATACCCTTTGAGACTCTGTGAAGAAGATCCAATTAAGCTATGCCCAGATTCCTGACCCACAGAAACTGTGAGATAATAAATATAGATCACTTTCATTTCTGTTACATTCCTGGTAATTTGTTATACAGCAACAGAAAAATAAAGCACAAAACATAAACTAACCTCTTCTGATACAAAAGTGATGGGAATTAAGTCTAGAAAAATATTTGAGATCTCTTCTTCAGAAGTCCTTAGAGACTACTGAGTCTGATCTTTTCTGTGGACACAGAGAGCCTTTGAAGGTGTTTGAACAGAGGGACAGCTTGGTTAGAACAGTGCATTCAGAGACGTGATTTGCAGGCATATGGAAAGAAACATAAATTTGAACAAAGATGGCCATTTATAATTTTTAAGATATCTAGGAATCAGGTATATAGAGAATATCAAGTCTCTTATCAAAATATTCACATGTATAAAGTAACCTGTTCAAAGGAATAATGTTAGCATTCTTTCCTGTATCAAATATGATGCTGTTTCTACCTGTAATTCTACTTTAGCATGATTAAAATACCTCAAGTCAGCCCCTGGAGTTAAAATGACAAATGTACCCAGTCGCACGCCTCCATCTTGTCACCAGGGGACTGTTCCATTTGTTAATAGGCATTGCTTTTTGCCAGAATCTCATTTTCAGCCCAGAGTAAATTGCCTTTCATCTACACCAGAATTTGAAGCATGTACAAAAGTGGTTTATGTTTTATTTACCGCTTGTTCTGTCAGGGAGATGGGTTTAAGAGAGCTTAGATTCACTTTCTCAAGGTGTGGGCTGCAATAAGAAACTGTACTACAGGCTTTTATTTTCCATGCTATAATGCTCATGGGGATAAAACTATTTGGCTTATGGGCATCCCAATACAAGTACTTCCAGATATGTATCCAAACATGAGACTTTTTATTTTGTGAAAAAGAAAGAAAATCCTCTTCAAAGAAGTATAATATGGCTGATCTTGAGTTTCCAGGACTTTAGCGGTCACTCTTCCCTTTGAAACATTAGAGTAGATATCTATTGTTCTTGAGCCCATTGTTCATTCTTCCTACTTCATGTTTCTTCTGGAAAGACACCCACAACCCCACTTCTAGTCTATATGGCTTGGGTGGGTCATTATCACTAACTTGAGGGTCACTTGGATCTAAGCTGAAAAGTATCTTCCTCCTGAGACCAACTTAAACCAGGCCAAACAGGGGGAATATCTTTGAGGAAAGTACTAGAAAAGGAGCTCCTTCTCCTCAGCTTATTTGAACATAAAAGAATGTGAACCCAGAGCTGCTGTGGCCATCTTACTGCTATACGAGTCTGCAAAACTGGTTAATAGAGGGAGGATGGCAGCTTATCAGGTCCTCATGACAGTGTTTGAGCCTTGAACTCCAGCAGAGCCTGAAGTCAGTTGTACCCTTATGTTCAGCTGTTTTTTTTTTTATATGAAATTTATTGTCAAATTGGTTTCTTTTTTGTTTGTTTGTTTGTTTGTTTTTTCAAATTGGTTTCCATACAACACCCAGTGCTCATCCCAAAAGGTGCCCTCCTCAATACCCATCACCCACCCTCTCCTCCCTCCCACCCCCCATCAACCCTCAGTTTGCTCTCAGTTCTCAACAGTCTCTTATGCTTTGGCTCTCTCCCACTCTAACCTCTTTTTTTTTTTCCTTCCCCTCCCCCATGGGTTCCTGTTAAGTTTCTCAGGATCCACATAAGAGTGAAACCATATGGTATCTGTCTTTCTCTGTATGGCTTATTTCACTTAGCATCACACTCTCCAGTTCCATCCACGTTGCTACAAAAGGCCATATTTCATTTTTTCTCATTGCCACGTAGTATTCCGTAGTGTATATAAACCACAATTTCTTTATCCATTCATCAGTTGATGGACATTTAGGCTCTTTCCATAATTTGGCTATTGTTGAGAGTGCTGCTATGAACATTGGGGTACAAGTGCCCCTATGCATCAGTACTCCTGTGTCCCTTGGATAAATTCCTAGCAGTGCTATTGCTGGGTCATAGGGTAGGTCTATTTTTAATTTTCTGAGGAACCTCCACACTGCTTTCCAGAGCGGCTGCACCAATTTGCATTCCCACCAACAGTGCAAGAGGGTTCCCATTTCTCCACATCCTCTCCAGCATCTAGAGTCTCCTGATTTGTTCATTTTGGCCACTCTGACTGGCGTGAGGTGATACCTGAGTGTGGTGTTGATTTGTATTTCCCTGATAAGGAGCGACGCTGAACATCTTTTCATGTGCCTGTTGTCCATCCGGACGTCTTCTTTAGAGAAGTGTCTATTCATGTTTTCTGCCCATTTCTTCACTGGGTTATTTGCTTTTCGGGTGTGGAGTTTGGTGAGCTCTTTATAGATTTTGGATACCAGCCCTTTGTCCGATATGTCATTTGCAAATATCTTTTCCCATTCCGTTGGTTGCCTTTTAGTTTTGTTGGTTGTTTCCTTTGCTGTGCAGAAGCTTTTTATCTTCATAAGGTCCCAGTAATTCACTTTTGCTTTTAATTCCCTTGCCTTTGGGGATGTGTCGAGTAAGAGATTGCTACGGCTGAGGTCAGAGAGGTCTTTTCCTGCTTTCTCCTCTAAGGTTTTGATGGTTTCCTGTCTCACATTCAGGTCCTTGATCCATTTTGAGTTTATTTTTGTGAATGGTGTGAGAAAGTGGTCTAGTTTCAACCTTCTGCATGTTGCTGTCCAGTTCTCCCAGCACCATTTGTTAAAGACACTGTCTTTTTTCCATTGGATGTTCTTTCCTGCTTTGTCAAAGATGAGTTGGCCATACATTTGTGGGTCTAGTTCTGGGGTTTCTATTCTATTCCATTGGTCTATGTGTCTGTTTTTGTGCCAATACCATGCTGTCTTGATGATGACAGCTTTGTAATAGAGGCTAAAGTCTGGGATTGTGATGCCTCCTGCTTTGGTCTTCTTCTTCAAAATTACTTTGGCTATTCGGGGCCTTTTGTGGTTCCATATGAATTTTAGGATTGCTTGTTCTAGTTTCAAGAAGAATGCTGGTGCCATTTTGATTGGGATTGCATTGAATGTGTAGATAGCTTTGGGTAGTATTGACATTTTGACAATATTTATTCTTCCAATCCATGAGCAGGGAATGTCTTTCCATTTCTTTAAATCTTCTTCAATTACCTTCATAAGCTTTCTATAGTTTTCAGCATACAGATCCTTTACATCTTTGGTTAGATTTATTCCTAGGTATTTTATGCTTCTTGGTGCAATTGTGAATGGGATCAGTTTCTTTATTTGTCTTTCTGTTGCTTCATTGTTAGTGTATAAGAATGCAACTGATTTCTGTACATTGATTTTGTATCCTGCAACTTTGCTGAATTCATGGATCAGTTCTAGCAGACTTTTGGTGGAGTCTATCGGATTTTCCATGTATAATATCATGTCATCTGCAAAAAGCGAAAGCTTGACTTCATCTTTGCCAAGTTGGATGCCTTTGATTTCCTTTTGTTGTCTGATTGCTGATGCTAGAACTTCCAGCACTATGTTAAACAACAGCGGTGAGAGTGGGCATCCCTGACGTGTTCCTGATCTCAGGGAAAAAGCTCTCAGGTTTTCCCCGTTGAGGATGATGTTAGCTGTGGGCTTTTCATAAATGGCTTTTATGATCTTTAAGTATGTTCCTTCTATCCCGACTTTCTCAAGGGTTTTTATTAAGAAAGGGTGCTGGATTTTGTCAAAGGCCTTTTCTGCATCGATTGACAGGATCATATGGTTTTTCTCTTTTTTTTTGTTAATGTGATGTATCACGTTGATTGATTTGCGAATGTTGAACCAGCCCTGCATCCCAGGAATGAATCCCACTTGATCATGGTGAATAATTCTTTTTATATGCCGTTGAATTTGATTTGCTAGTATCTTATTGAGAATTTTGGCATCCATATTCATCAGGGATATTGGCCTGTAGTTCTCTTTTTTTACTGGGTCTCTGTCTGGTTTAGGAATCAAAGTAATACTGGCTTCATAGAATGAGTCTGGAAGTTTTCCTTCCCTTTCTATTTCTTGGAATAGCTTGAGAAGGATAGGTATTATCTCTGCTTTAAACGTCTGGTAGAACTCCCCTGGGAAGCCATCTGGTCCTGGACTCTTATTTGTTGGGAGATTTTTGATAACCGATTCAATTTCTTCGCTGGTTATGGGTCTGTTCAAGCTTTCTATTTCCTCTGATTGAGTTTTGGAAAGAGTGTGGGTGTTCAGGAATTTGTTCATTTCTTCCAGGTTGTCCAATTTGTTGGCATATAATTTTTCATAGTATTCCCTGATAATTGTTTGTATCTCTGAGGGATTGGTTGTAATCATTCCATTTTCATTCATGATTTTATCTATTTGGGTCATCTCCCGTTTCTTTTTGAGAAGCCTGGCTAGAGGTTTGTCAATTTGTTTATTTTTTCAAAAAACCAACTCTTGGTTTCGTTGATCTGCTCTACAGTTTTTTTAGATTCTATATTGTTTATTTCTGCTCTGATCTTTATTATTTCTCTTCTTCTGCTGGGTTTAGGCTGCCTTTGCTGTTCTGCTTCTATTTCCTTTAGGTGTGCTGTTAGATTTTGTATTTGGGATTTTTCTTGTTTCTTGAGATAGGCCTGGATTGCAATGTATTTTCCTCTCAGGACTGCCTTCGCTGCGTCCCAAAGCGTTTGGATGGTTGTATTTTCATTTTCGTTTGTTTCCATATATTTTTTAATTTCTTCTGTAATTCCTGGTTGACCCACTCATTCGTTAGTAGGGTGTTCTTTAACCTCCATGCTTTTGGAGGTTTTCCAGACTTTTTTCTGTGGTTGATTTCAAGCTTCATAGCATTGTGGTCTGAAAGTATGCATAGTATGATTTCAATTCTTGTAAACTTATGAAGGGCTGTTTTGTGACCCAGTATATGATCTATCTTGGAGAATGTTCCATGTGCACTCGAGAAGAAAGTATATTCTGTTGCTTTGGGATGCAGAGTTCTAAATATATCTGTCAAGTCCATCTGATCCAATGTATCATTCAGGGCCCTTGTTTCTTTATTGACCATGTGTCCAGATGATCTATCCATTTCTGTAAGTGGGGTGTTAAAGTCCCCTGCAATTACCACAATCTTCTCAATAAGGTTGCTTATGTTTATGAGTAATTGTTTTATATATTTGGGCGCTCCGGTATTCGGCGCATAGACATTTATAATTGTTAGCTCTTCCTGATGGATAGACCCTGTCACTATTATATAATGTCCTTCTTCATCTCTTGTTACAGCCTTTAATTTAAAGTCTAGTTTGTCTGATATAAGTATGGCTACTCCAGCTTACTTTTGGCTTCCAGTAGCATGATAAATAGTTCTCCATCCCCTCACTCTCAATCTAAAGGTGTCCTTAGGTCTAAAATGAGTCTCTTGTAGACAGCAAATAGATGGGTCTTGTTTTTGTATCCATTCTGATACCCTATGTCTTTTGGTTGGCACATTTAATCCATTTACATTCAGTGTTATTATAGAAAGATATGGGTTTAGAGTCATTGTGATGTCTGTATGTTTTATGCTTGTAGCGATGTCTCTGGTCCTTTGTCTCACAGGGTCCCCCTTAGGATCTCTTGTAGGGCTGGTTTAGTGGTGACAAATTCCTTCAGTTTTTATTTGTTTGGGAAGACCTTTATCTCTCCTTCTATTCTAAATGACAGACTTGGGGCGCCTGGGTGGCGCAGTCGGTTAAGCGTCCGACTTCAGCCAGGTCACCATCTCGCGGTCCGGGAGTTCGAGCCCCGCGTCAGGCTCTGGGCTGATGGCTCGGAGCCTGGAGCCTGTTTCCGATTCTGTGTCTCCCTCTCTCTCTGCCCCTCCCCCGTTCATGCTCTGTCTCTGTCTGTCCCATAAATAAATAAAAACGTTGAAAAAAAATTAAAAAAAATAAATGACAGACTTGCTGGATAAAGGATTCCCGGCTGCATATTTTTTCTGTCTAGCACACTGAAAATCTCGTGCCAATTCTTTCTGGCCTGTCAAGTTTCAAAAGAGAGATCAGTCACGAGTCTCATAGGTCTCCCTTTATATGTGAGGGCACGTTTACCCCTTGCTGCTGTCAGAATTTTCTCTTTATCCTTGTATTTTGCCAGTTTCACTATGATATGTCGTGCAGAAGATCGATTCAAGTTACGTCTGAAGGGAGTTCTCTGTGCCTCTTGGATTTCAATGCCTTTTTCCTTCCCCAGTTCAGGGAAGTTCTCAGCTATTATTTCTTCAAGTACCCCTTCAGCACCTTTCCCTCTCTCTTCCTCCTCTGGGATACCAATTATGCGTATATTATTTCTTTTTAGTGTATCACTTAGTTCTCTAATTTTCCCCTCATACTCCTGGATTTTTTTTATCTCTCTTTTTCTCAGCTTCCTCTTTTTCCATAACTTTATCTTCTAGTTCACCTATTCTCTCCTCTGCCTCTTCAATCCGAGCCGTGGTGGTTTCCATTTTGTTATGCATTTCGTTTAAAGCGTTTTTCAGCTCCTCGTGACTGTTCCTTAGTCCCTTGATCTCTGTAGCAAGAGATTCTCTGCTGTCAGCTATACTGTTTTCAAGCCCAGCGATTAATTTTATGACTATTATTCTAAATTCACTTTCTGTTATATTATTTAAATCCTTTTTGATCAGCTCATTAGCTGTTGTTATTTCCTGGAGATTCTTCTGAGGGGAATTCTTCTGCTTGGTCATTTTGGAGAGTCCCTGCCGTGGTGAGGACCTGCAAGGCACTTCCCCTGTGCTGTGGTGTATAACTGGAGTTGGTAGTCGGAGCTGCAGTCAGACCTGATGTGTGCCCCCAGCCCACCGCTGTGTCCACAGTCAGACTGGTGTGTGCCTTCTCTTCCCCTCTCCTAGGGGTGGGATTCACTGTGGGGTGGGGTGGCCTGTCTGGGCTACTTGCACACTGCCAGGCTTGTGATGCTGGGGATCTGGCGTCTTAGCTGGGGTGGGTAGGCAAGGTGCACAGGGGCAGGAGGGGCAGGCTTAGCTCACTTCTCCTTAGGTGATCCACTTCAGGAGGGGCCCTGTGGCAGCAGGAGGGAGTCAGATCCGCTGCCAGAGGTTTGGCTCCACAGAAGAGCAGAGTTGGGTGTTTGCGCAGAGCGAGCAAGTTCCCTGGCAGGAACTGGTTCTCTTTGGGATTTTGGCTGGGGGATGGGCGGGGGAGATGGCGCTGGCGAGCGCCTTTTTTCCCCACTAAACTGAGCTCTGTCGTCCGGGGGCTCAGCAGCTCTCCTTCCCTTTGTCCTCCAGCCTTCCCGCTTTCTGAGCAGAGCTGTTAACTTATGACCTCCCAGACACTAAGTCGCGCTTGCTGTCGGAACACAGTCCGTCAGGCCCCTCCGCTTTTTGCAAGTCAGACTTGGGGGCTCTGCTTGGCCGGCGAGCCGCCCCTCCGCCCCGGCTCCCTCCCGCCAGTCCGTGGAGCGCGCACCGCCTCGCCGCCCTTCCTACCCTCTTCCGTGGGCCTCTCATCTGCGCTTGGCTCCGGTGACTCCGTTCTGCTAATCCTCTGGTGGTTTTCTGGGTTATTTAGGCAGGTGTAGGTGGAATCTAAGTGATCAGCAGGACGCGCGGTGAGCCCAGCATCCTCCCATGCTGCCATCTTCCCTCTCTCCTCTGTTCAGCTGTTTTTATCTGAGCCAATAATTTCCCTTTTGGTATAATCAACTGCTAGTTGGATTTTTGTATAGTTACAACTAAGCCATCATCCCACAGGTTTCCAGAGGTTCATTTTTCTACCAGAATCTTTCTTCTCACATCCCAAATGATTTCTGCTTTTTCTGAGGAACGCACACTGGGCATTTGTCCCTTCTGTTGATGAACTTTGTTTTTATCCACAGTTGTTTCAGCATTATCTGTATCAGCTCTTTTCCTCTCAGATACACGTCTAATCCCAGTTGCTCCTGCTATCCCAGAACACTTTCTTCCAAATGTGCACATATAACATCCCATAATTCTCCAAAAAGAACAATCCAGGCAATAAGCCATCATAGTAGTTGATGGTGTTATCTCCCAAGGTCTGCCCCAGAATAGTCAATTCACAGATCACAGATACTCAAGTGTGCTAGGGTAAGATAGACTAAAGACTCATTTTGTACTCTGCTTCACTGATTAAAATCACAAGAGTACTACTAGATTACCTTGTGCTCTATTGGCAGAAACTGATGATTTTTAAAAAAAGCAACAAGGGGCGCCTGGGTGGCGCAGTCGGTTAAGCGTCCGACTTCAGCCAGGTCACGATCTCGCGGTCCGTGGGTTCGAGCCCCGCGTCAGGCTCTGGGCTGATGGCTCAGAGCCTGGAGCCTGTTTCTGATTCTGTGTCTCCCTCTCTCTCTGCCCCTCCCCCGTTCATGCTCTGTCTCTCTCTGTCCCAAAAATAAATAAACGTTGAAAAAAAAAATTTTTTTTAAATTAAAAAGCAACAAAAACCCTTATTAATTGGTACTTCACCAATAGGGAACTAAACAGTTATACATAAAGAGTTGGGAAGCTAAATGAATCATCTGCCTATCATCTATTTATCTATCTGTCTGCATGTATGTGTGTATGCATGTGTATAAATAGTGACAAGAGATGCTGAAGAGAAAAACTGTTAGCTGTCTGCCCAAAAAGCCCTCCTACCCCTTCCTTGCTGACAGAAACCCTCTACACACATAGTTGAAAATGCCAGATCCTTAAATTCTTAGCTTCCTCTACAGGAAGCAAAGTTTATCTGGCTAATCTAGTCAACGGAGCCTGAGAAGAACTGGGAGCTCTGAGAAATGTTCCCTCTCTTTTCTTAAAGAAAGAAGAGAACTGAAGGGAAACTACACCATTTCTGTAAATGGAACCCATTGCGAGATTATGAAGCTTAGAGCTGCAGCAGCCAACTGGCAGTCCTGTCGTGACTGAGTTAAAAAGGAAAGCCATCACACAGCAGAGGCAGAGACAAGAGGAGAGAATTTGGTCCTAATGACATTAATGACTCAACAGGATTGATATGGAACTACTTTGGCTCTGGACTTCTTAGGTGAAATAGGAAACATCTCTATTGTTTGAGCCATGTGTAAGTCTATTCTCTGCGGCTTGAAAGCGCCTTTGCTGATGGAAATGAAAAAGGCCAATCAGAGATATTGAGAGACCAATCTGAAATGCAGAAGAAAAAAATGTGTGTAGAGAAAAAAAGTTTATCCTCAAAGTCAGGCCAACTATGGAGGAGCATAAATATATGGCAAATGGATTTAATGCAAAGTGCTATAAAGAAAGGAACTAGGGGTGTTCTTATAGAATACCAGATTTGGAATGAGACTATCTGAAATTAGGTCCTATTCTTTCCAGTTACAGTGGAGTATTGGGCAAGAGACATAACCACTTCAGGATCTTTATTTAACTTTTAAAACAGAGGAAATAACACCAACTTTTTTTTTTTTTTTTTTTTTTTTTTTGGTATTTTCAGTGGCGGTCGTGGTTGTGGTGTGTATATGGGTATTTGTGTGGGGACCAGATGAAAAATACAAGTGAAAATACTTTTAAAGATGAATCTCAAATACATGTGAGATTGATGAGAAGGCAAGGGACATTGTCTTCGTCATACTGTCCTCATCATCACCATGTGTTACAGATTGCTGGTACTCTATCCAGAACCCCTTACCTTGCATGTGCATCCATCCTGTAGCTGCCAAGAATCTAGGCTGGTAATGGCTCACAGCTGCCCCCTGCTCTAGGTCCTAGCTGACAGGACCTGCCTTCCCAGAAAAGTCACGCTTTTTCTGCAGGTAGCCTACAGCCAGTGACTGACTGAGAGAGGAGGTCCAAGTGGTCACCTTACTCTGTGGTACAATTCACACTCCAGAGCTCTCCATGGGAGCAAGGTGAAGCTAGACCCCAGGTGAAAATCACATCTTTGCCTGGCTTCTTCCCTTTTCCTGCCCTGCTTACCTCGCTCCTTTATATGCTCCTGCTGGAAGCACAGCCTCTGCAAATCGCATGCACAAGAATCCCCATTGCAGGCTCTAGTTTTAGTAAATTTGCCCTATGATACCTCTCAAATACATCCAGAGACGGCTCTTAGAAATTAGGGAGGAAAGAGGTGGAGAACAAATGTCTTCAGGTTACAGAGGGAAGTTTAGAGGGTTCCTAAAATTGATAGAGAACAAAAGACAAATGTGCAACTGTATCCTTTAAAAGTTAGAAAAAAATGAGTAATTGAAGAAATAAAAATAATAATACAAGTATTAAACACTGGGAGGAAACAAGAGGCTAAGAAGAAAGACTACTGGAACAAATTAATCTTTGATTCTTACATAATGGAGTAAAAAGATATTGCCTACTATTAATGAATCAAGAAATGCGTACAATTTAGACAAGAGTACCCTCAGAGAAAAAGAAAAACAGTAAAGAGAGGTTTCCTCCAAGATATGTGATAAGGAACAGAAAAGGGCAAGCAGGGACTATAGCCTTTCATCCTTAATTCCATTTACTAGTTGGTATTTTGCTTTATACCTGCACCTGTGTGTCCAAACACACCACACACACGCACACACAAGCAGCAGCCATTTACTTCTGGAATTGACTGCAATATATCTCTTAATCAATATATATAATAATATTGGCCAAAATTTTAAAAGATTCAGGTCTTGAGCTAAAAGCTCTATACAGTCTGTTTGAATACCCAGAGACATCCCATGTTGTTACTGTAATCCCCATATCAAAGGCTGGAAGACCGAGTCTCATAGAAGTTAAATAACTTTCCCAAGTTCATGAAACTAGCTTTTCAGGTTAGAAATGAGACTCAAAATTGAAAACCCACACCATTAACTTGTGGGCAACACTGCCTCCCAGATCATTTACAATGTCCAAGCTTGTCTGGGGAAAGGCCTACCCTGAAAGCTAACATCACTTGGACTCTGCCCAATGATTTTATCTGCAGTGGTGGTGTTCATTTCTTGAGATGTAATAGTGAAAAAAGAATGAGTTTTAAAACAGCTCATGCACACCCAAACGTCAGTATGCAAATACTTTGCTGTGTTTGAATTCATACAATAGGAATGAACTCTTTTAGTGGATGAATTGAGTACCTTGCTATTTTCCATTAGTCGCTGAATTCCTGGCTTTTCAAATCTGTTTCACAGCCTTGGTTAGCTTGCATATAGACTATTGAGTGGTTTCATGTAAGCATCAAATAATACTCTGAAAAATTTTAAATCATTATCTATTGATAATACTAAACATACATCATGTGAATTTTTCCAATTAGTTACCTGTGTGTGTGTACATTTTAAAAAAGAAAATTTTGTCCCTGTTATATCCTACTAAAGGGTTATTTTTTTGCTTTAGAAAGAACTACCAGTATCCCCCAAATAAATCTTGTCATTCTTTTTGTACATTCATTTTCATTTTTCTCTAGCTGAGAGGCCATAAAAACCATCCAGCTCAACATTAGAAATTGAAAATGATGCTGGAGCATGATAATGGATAAGAATAAGAGGAGACTATCCTGGAATCATAGTTGTTTCTTGCAAACAAGTCAAAAATTAAAAAAAAAAAAAAGATAATTTACTGCTGTGTGAAGGCCCACAGCTAGCTTAGTTGATGTATTTTTTTTTACTTTTCTGAGAAAAAAATGAACAATTGAATATCTGAGTATTTTCTAGCCCCTCTCTGTGGAGAATCTGGACATGGTCTTCTTCACAACGTATAGAAGAATGGCTCCAACTATGAGTTTTCATAGGTAGATAAGCAGGGTGCATTCAGCACATGCAACCTCAGGACCAACCCATCCCAGTCAGGCATTCTGAGAGCACCCAAAGGTCCCAGATGATCTGTCCCTGCCTTCCAGCCTGACCTCATCTCCTACTTCTCTTTTCTTGCTCACTGGGCTTTAGACACACACACTCTTTCTTTCCCTCAAATCCCAAGCTGTCTACTGCTTTTGCTACTGCTTTCCTCCAGCTTGAAGAGCTCTGAGTTCTTGGCATGTTCTGGGTAAATTTTAAATGTCAACTCCTCAGAGAGACTTCTCAGGACTCCTCTCTGAGGTATCTAGGCTCCTCTCCAACACATATTCTCTTATCTCAATTCCTATCTCATTCCTATAACATGGACTGTGGGAGGGGAGTCTGAGACCTGGCCCAGTTAAATGTCTGCAGTGAAAGTGCTGTGTGGCTTATAGCAAGATTTCTCTTGTAAATTGGTGCCTTGGATTATGAGATCCAAACTTGTCTATCCCCACACAGTTTACTGTTTACTCTGATATGGCTTACCAGTTCCCTGTCTTCATCAGCATAGATTCACTATTCCAGGAAATTTTATCCAGAAAGATAAAAGTTGCAAATAACTTAATTGTGAATTTTAAGAAGTTTCTGAAAGATCCATCAACTCTTCATAGGAAAATGGGTGACTATTCCTCAAGACTTTCAGCCCCTTGCCTCAAAATCCTGCCCTCTTGTGTTTACTAATTCTAAACTGTTGAATCATGATCCTCACCCAATCCTAACAACACCTCCCTATTCCCTTGAAGGATGCTCCTTAAACCAGACTTCAAGGTCTCAACAAATACCCTGACTACTCTTGGCTTCCAAGATGCAATCAAGACTTTCTAGGTAGGTAGTGTTTTCTCCTACCATGGTAGTTGACAATCTCAGTTTTGACTAATCAGCAGGTTGTTCTGATGAATTTGGGAGAGTCTGCTACATGGTTACATGGTTTACACTGAATCTTTCCTGTCCTTAGGGTTTCTATAAATTAAGGAGGTTGGACTCGATAATCACTCAGAGACCATCCAGCTTTGATATTCTTTAAGACCCTTTGGGAAGATAATCCCTTTCCCTCTTGGTGGTCTCTTTCTAAGCTTGCAGCTTCTTAAAGAAAAGGACAATTGCCTCCTGTGGTTGTCAGAAAGTAGATTCAGGTCAGGTTCTTGGGGTGGCAGGGAGTTCAATGGTTGAGTTTTCAAAAGCTAGCTTTATACTTTCCTTCTACTTGTCACCTCCAGGAGAGAGGAGGTGGCCATTGTTTGCTTTTGTCTTGCTACACAAAAAAGGACCTGAGTGGGAGGGTAGAAAGAGGCGCTGCCTCCTTGGCCAAGAGCCACACTTGATGCCTGAATGGAGCTTCCTCCTAGGGATACCACTTCTCATCCCCATGGGGGAGACCCTTGGCTGCAGCCACAGCAGCGAGTAGCTAATTGTCTCCAGTGCTCCCCTGGCTGCTCAAACAGAATCACAAAGCCTTGTGAAGGTGAGAGCTGAACTGACCCCATGTCTCTTTGAACAATGCTAAGATGGATGATGAATGGGTATTTGGGAAACATAACAACTACAATGATTTATATTCATGATGGGCTAATCCCAGAGGGACTTCTGGAATGGGCATAAAGCATAGTTCTTTGATCTTTCATAGTGTGAACCGAGTGAAAATGATTTGAAAAGCCATTCCCTATGAAGTCCAGAGACAAGAGGCTTGGGCTCTGTATAAAGAGAATTTCCTTTTCAATCAAACCTAAGATTTGGAAGGTTGAAAGAAGGGCAAAGTAAGTACTCAAATGTAATTAAACCATTGGGAGGGGGGTGTGAAAAAAAACACCTTTGAATTTGAACATGAATGCTTTTGTTGTCATTACTATTATTATGGGAAATTTAAATTAGGTAACTAAATATATTTTAAGTTGCACAAGTACTTGTTTGGTTATCTGATTCAATCATTGTGAAATCCAGTTTGGGAGTTTAGGTACTTGGTTTCTTTGAAGCTAATACAATATAATCCTAGCTCCATGTTCCCACCACTAACCCCATTCCTCTATTCAATTTTTCCCCTTATCTCTTAATGTGTCCCCTTGGTATATTTCTAGATGCGACAGGTGTATTCACTATTCTTTCAGTTCCTGTCACAGGAGGAATCAAGTCAAGAGCTCCTTCCATCTGTAACATGGGAGTACAAGTAGTTGCTCCCCAGAGGTTTCTGAAGACTCAGTTAAAGAATGGGTATGAGTGATCCTAATATAATGCTTTACAGAGTCACACTCACTGAATGTTTTCTTTATCCCTCCCTCCTTTTTTCTTTACCTGAATGAAAGATAATCCAGAATCCACCACATAGAGGAAGGCTTGACAGAGTTCCCTTTGCCACATTGGTGGCAATCTGCCTTTCCATGCTCACCAAAAGATCACACACCTTCGCCTATTTACAAAGAGTATGTGCATTTAAAAGGGGGGGCTGAGGTGGAGGGAAGCAGTGCATCAAAATCAAATTATGCGGTATGATTACTTTTTCTCCCACTCTGAAAAAAATAGAGTTTTCATTTAGCCTGTTTTCACTCAGCCAGCATCTTGAGCATTGTTGCAAATTAACACAGTTGACAATAGGAAAGAAGTGCACAGCCAACGCTCTGAATAATCTCATTACATATCTCTCAACAATTAAGTGCATTAATTAAGCCCCTGTATCAGAGGGGACGTTGGTGAAGTGGCTCATATTCAGTCACATCTTTCCGTGCTTCCTGTTCGCACAAGGTTTTGGATAACTCTTCATCGCACGTCAAAGGGTTTGGGATAATTACCAACAACATGGCCCTGGATTATTCTGCATGAGTGACTGTCAAAATCCCAGATGTTTTTCTTTGACTTCTCTTTGCAGCAAGAAGGACTTCAGTATAGTAGTGTATAGTTTAGTTTCAGAGATCAGAAAAACCTGGGCTCACATCTTGGCTGACCCATTTATCAGATCTCTGATATCTCCATGTCTGTTTCTTCATCTGTCATAAAAGAGCAATAGAAGTATCAACTCAGTGAGGTTGTTGTGATGATTAACTGATCTAATTAAGAGAAGACACCTAGCTCAGGGCTTGTTATATAGTAAGTGCTCAATAAACTCTAGATCATAGTAGAAGTAGCAGTAGTGAGAGTAGTAACAGCAGTATAGTTTTTACAATAGAGGCCTTGTGGTCTATCAATAGAGCAAGGGGCTGGTAAACAGAAAATTTGGGCTCTGATCCTGATTGACTCCTATTAGCTCTTTCGACCTCCTTATGTCAACTCTCCTTCGCTGTGCACAATTGTGCAAAATTGTTTTAAGAATTAACTGTGATAATAGATGCAAAGGGACTTCGTAAACTATAGAAAGGTACACGATTAATGCCATTACAAAGCCATCTGTGAAAGTCATTGTTTTTTTCCAAGACTATCAAGAGCATAATTGCCAAAGCACCTAAAAAGCATAAATTTCTGTGGAGAGGGGAAAGCTTTTAAGCCAACATGTGAAGGAAGAGCCCAAGGAAAGCTTTGCAGGTGGAGAGGAAGCATTTTCCAAGTCTATAAAACAGGAAAAAGTTTGGCAAACCAGAGAAAGGAGTGATATTTAGTGTGGCAGGGGCTTGGTTCAAGATGAATGGCTTAGGTATGGGCAGGAGACACAAATCCAGTATATTTGTTCACTCACGCATTCATTTAGCACATATTTACTATCTACTTCGTGTCAGGTACTGCTCTTGACCAGACAGTGAAGATTGCCCAAGGTGACTGCCCTACTCATTCAAATAAGGAATTAGACAATTAAAAAAATATTATATATATAAATATATATATAATATATATTTATATATATTTATTTAGATATTTAAATATATTTCTATATATTATATATAATATATAATAATTATAATATTATATATAATATATATTATATAATAAATACATATTTTTAAATTGTCTATATATTATATCTAATACATAATTGTCTAATTATATATATTATGTATATATATATATATATATATATATACATAAAAACTTAAGATATATTAGCATATAATTAGTGTTAAACTGAGATCATCTTATGAATATGTCTCAGTCCATTCAGGCTGCTAGAACAGAATACCATAGATTGAGTGGGTTATACACAACAGACATTTATTCCCCGCAGTTCTGGAGGCTGAGAAGATCAACATGCTGGCAGGTTCAGTGTCTAGCAAGAGCTTGCTACCTGTTCTGAGACAGTTGTCTTCTTCCTGTGTCCTCACGTGGTGAAAGGGGTGAGGAAGATTTCCAGTTCTTTTTTTATAAGGGCATGAATTACCTCACAAATGTCCCCAGTTCCAAATACCACCATACTAGGGATTAGATTTCAACATTTAAATTTCAGTGTAGGGCACAAACATTCAGTCCAAAACAGGAAATGTGAATAGAAAAGAGAAGGGAACTAACTACATTTTGAGATCAAGTGTAGGAAAAAAAGCCAACATAGGAGACAAAGAAGTGTTCTGAGGGCTAAGAAAATAATTAGAATGATACCATAGATCTATTAAAAAAAAAAGAAAAGCCAAGGAATGAGTGATCATTCCTTGTACATGTACAGCCAGTCTGCCTAACTCCAGGGACTGGAACATCAGGAATGGATACTTTTTGTTTTTCTGGGACACTGCATGGTTATTTCCACTTTCCTATTTCCATTAGCAGATTGACTTCCTCTGGTGAGTCCTGGCTACCAACTTAGAACTTAGGTTTGCAAGGCCTTTACCTGTGTCTCCTGCCACCTCCACTCAGCTCCATTTCTATGTGAGATTTAGTTCCAGACCCAGCTTCTCACTGTCGTAGTTCAGAACTTCTGGGAGAGAGAATCCAATTGTTTGTCTCAGACCAGGTGTTGGCTTCTGCTCTATCCATCCGTGACCAACATAAGGCTAGTCTCATAAAGTACCTAGTGCTATCTAGCTAACTCCTCCCCCTTCTGCAAGGCTGTGGATAGGAAGAGCAAATAATTTTGAAGAATTGAGTATGACCTGGGCAGGTATCGCAATATGAGATACTCTATCACATAGCTCATAGAGTAGAGTAGCTACTCTACTCTAATGTACTGTGTTACATGACATTCTCTCAAATTATTAGTGGATGCATCTGTTTCTACTAACCTGCTCATGATTGCTGTTGCCAGACAAATCACACTGAAACATGATGTTACATTCTAGGCACCATATCAAGGGATGACAGATGCAAATACCTACTCAAATACTGAAGGCAACACACATGAAGTAAAGTAGTGCAAAAGCAAGACAACAGAGAATGGTGGAGACTGTGGAAAAGGGATAAGCCATTCACTTCCAAATGATGACTGTTATGCAGGAGTGTGGGCTTGGTATGTGCCAGATGTTCTGCTATTTCAAAACATTTCAAGAAATGTAGATTATAATGCCAAAAAATGTCTTTAAAAAATATTGCCAAATAACAGCAACAGGGGCGCCTGGGTGGCGCAGTCGGTTAAGCGTCCAACTTCAGCCAGGTCACGATCTCGCGGTCCGTGAGTTGGAGCCCCGCGTCAGGCTCTGGGCTGATGGCTCGGAGCCTGGAGCCTGTTACCGATTCTGTGTCTCCCTCTCTCTCTGCCCCTCCCCCGTTCATGCTCTGTCTCTCTCTGTCCCAAAAATAAATAAAAACCTTGAAAAAAAAATTTTTTTAAAAATAACAGCAACAAAAAAAGCAACCTGACCACAGCTGTAAAGGGCAGACAAAATAAGCCTGCAGGTGGAATCCAGCCCATAGGCTATCTGTTTGACACCTTTGCTCCATCCAATTACGAAATTTTTCAAATGTTACTGTTATTATTATTGTTATATAAACTAAGACATTGTTCTGGGAATCATCCCAAATATTCTAAATGTGAAATCTATTTCATTTTATCTTTACCAGAACCCTAAGACAGAGGTAGATATCCTTTTAATACTAGAGGGCAAAGAGGATTCGAAATGTGAGGTAACTTGTCCAAGGTCACCCATTTAGTTAACAAATTTGATTTATGATGAAGCAGGAATCTAAGCTATGCCTATTCCTCTCCAGAACCTATGCTTGTTACCAAATTAGTTAGGTGTCATTACATAACATTTATGATACCTCCCCTAAGACTCTAGGATTTTCTTAATCATAATGCTGAAGCTTACACAATCTTCAAGTTCTTTTCAGGTTCAAAGTGGTCATGTCAGTCATTGGACCCTCCATCTAATAAGCAGCTCTCAGTGCCAGCCCCATCATTTAAGGATCCCCTAGAATCCTCCTCATGGGGAAGTCTTCCAAGTAATTTCGAGCACCTGTGATTTCAAAAATGAAACACTTTAAGTATGACAATCACCACAAAATCCCTAGTTCCTTCATTTATTCTTTTCAAACGATGATGGGGGGGGGCGAGTGTCTATGAAAGAGGGGGTGGGGATCGTGGCATGAAATGGGAAGGAAGTGATTCATATACACGTGTATGTATGATTCAGACAGAAGCTGACAGATGCTTAGAAAATCCTTCAGCAAATGGACAAAATCATAGACTCCCAAGCACATTTGTTTAAAAAAGCTAAAGCTCTGCACATCAGAGACTCAAGAAAATACGTCAACAGGAAATGTAGTGGTAAAGTTCAGAAGACTTGTCCTCCCCAGAGCTGGCCAATCTGCCCTTTGTCCTGATTCTGTGATGCTGACTCCAATTTTGCCTCTGATGTAGCCCATCAGTAATTAAATCACTGTCCTGGCTCTCTGTTGCTAAAAAGGACTGGGTTTTAAAATAGAACTGTTCTGGGCAGTCTTGTGGGTCTGAGCTTTTCATCCATTTCCGATAAGCTTTCTGCCACCTACTGCTCCCTCTCTTATAGTTTATTAAATGGGGAGCTCCATTCTTTGGAGCTCCTTGGTACAACTCACAGCACTGAGTCATGTAGGGGAGCTAAAACACATTCCTACATTCCTAGGATGTTTGGACCAAGAAGGAATGAGTTCAACCTTTTCACTGGACAAATGTGTAAACTGAGGCCCAGTTAAATATATGATGGCCACATTTGCAACAGTGACAAAAAGAACCTACACCCAGTCTTCCTAATTTTTCCAACTGCCTCACCCATAAATAAAGAGGCAAAGACTCTTACTGCAACACGATCCTTCACAAATGCTCTGTTTTTCTTTAAGCCAACAAAAATTAATCATTAGACTATTTACTATGTGCTTGGATAAGAATGTTACAGTGATGCCATTATCTTATTCAGTCTTCTTAAAAAAGGCTCATGTTTCCACTTTGCAGATGAACAATCTGAAGTCCAGGGTGGCTCAGTAACACATCTAAAGACAGAGTCAAGATTTGAACCTAGGTCTCTTAGATGCTCAGGCTGTCCTCTTATCCATACACGATGTCAAGGCTGACATTTTTTGTCTCTCTGCTTGTTCAGAGTGACATAGAGCCTTGCTATAAAAGTGTGGTTCCCCCGACCAGCAGAACCAGCATCTCTTGGGAGATTGTTAGAAATACAAAACCTCAAGACCCCACATCAGGCTACTGAATCAGACTCTACATTTTCATAAGATGGCCAGCAAAGGCACAGTCAACACAATGACATTTCAGAAGCTTTGGCCTAGGGGCTTTTGTAGTTAGAAACGTTTTTCAAGAGCATTTGGTTCAATACTCTGATTTCCTGGAAAATACACTGGGGCTTTTATAAAGAGGGACTAACTGGGCCCACCTTCTAGATCCTTGACTAGTCGATTCAATGCATTTTCTATGGATAATAATACTGAGTGAGGGATGAAGATTGGAGTGTTTTCCCTGCATACCCTCTCCACCTTGCCACCTCCACCCCTACCTCAGCTACTAGGTAAGGGACATAGTTCATCATCTCGGAAACTGTTCTTCCAAAAGAGACCAATGGAACTGTATGTAGTTCAGGGTCATTGTCATATTCCATTTCTCAGCTTCTTTTTAAATTCAGGCCCAGCTAAGAAGATTTTAAAAAACCTATATTCAGAACGTTGATATTTTTCCTCTTGTTAAATTGAGCTGTGGGAGGTATCATATGCTGAACTAGTACATTTCAAAAGACAAAAACCCTAATGTTTTAAGGAGTGGTTTTCCCCATTAACATGTTGCTAAGCAACATTTTTACAATATCAGCAGCTCTATAACTACAAGCTGAATGAATGTCTGGAAACGGAGAAAGAATCAGAGGAGCAAAGGAAGAGAATTTATCACCTCTGTTACTGTACATGTTAATTCCTTTTTTACTAGAGTTTCAGTGATCTCAAATATGTTAAAACAGATATAATGGACACTTTCTCCCAGTTTAGTTAACAATAATCATGTGATATTTATGAGAATTATACCTTAATTTTAATAATATATTTCTTTTAATTTTTATATTGAGAAAATCTGAAATACATGCAAAAATAGAATAGTATAATGAAATTCCATATATCCATGAACCAGCTTCAACAATTTTCAACTTATGGCCAATCTTGTTTTATTTATTTCTCCTCTTACTTCTCGCTTATTTGAAGCAAATCTGACACATCAGACTATTTCATCTGTAAATATTTCTGTATTTGTCTTGGAAAGGCAAGGTCTCTCTCTCTCTCTCTGTCTCTCTCCCTCTTTTAAGCAAAATCACAGTATCATTGTCACATCTCAATCAGATGTTAAAATAATCATTATTTAATGTTAACAAATATCCAATGTTCCTATTTTCAATGATTTCACGTTTTTTTTTTTCTTTTTACCATTTCAGTGAGGACACCAGTAAGGTCCATATGTTGACTGGTTAATATGTGCCTTAAATTCATTTTAATCTATAAGCTCCTCTCCATCTTTTTTCTTTTCCTTTAATTTAATAAAGAAACCAGATCGTTTGCCCTGTAGAGACTCCTGAAGTCTGTACCTTGCTGCTTGTATCTTTGAGCTTCTGGCAAATTGTTTGGATCTAAAGGCTTGTTCAGACTGAGGATCGATTTTTTTTTTTTTTTTTGCAAGACTAATTCGTAAGTGATATTATATCATTGTATCAGAAAGCATGTAAGGTCTGGTTGCCTTTTTGTGATATTAGCAGACTTTTATGATATATAACGTGATCATTTAATTCATTACAGATTGCAAAATAATGGTCTTCATTTATTAGCTGTAATATTTCTACATAGAGAAGTTTGCCATCACCATCCATTTGTATACCAAGTGATGTGGTTCATATAGAAAAGGCAGGAGAAATGCCTCATTCTTACGGGCTCTTTACCAGTTGTCAAAATAATGGGTTGATTCACTAGCACCTGCCAGTGGTGACCAGATAGGATTTATTTGTTTTGCTATCATCACAGATAAGATATTGTTCGGTTATTTGCAGCTATTATCTTTGTTTGTGTTTAAATGTCCTATATTTGGCCAGTAAGAACTTCTTCAAGTTGGCTAGAGTCCTTTATTAGTGTTACCATGTGGGGAGAGACAAAACAAAACAAAACAAAACAAAACAAAACAAAACAAAAACCTGGGCATGATGTTTTCTTTGGATGACTTAACAATATTTTTCTATTTCTTCTATGGATGTCTGATCTTTTCAGATGTTCAGTCTTCACCATGGTCAATTTTGATAAGATATATTCTTCTTTAAAATTACCCATTTCACTTAGGTTTTCAAACTTAATTGCATAGAGTGGTGCAAAATCATCTCTGATGACTTTAAAGTTCCTGTGTTTTGAAGATTATGTTTTCTTTGTCATTTCTAATTTTATATACATGTATGTTTTCTTTGTTCCCTACTTAAGTAAGCTGGTAGTTTGTCTATATTTATTTTTTTCTTTTTAAAAAAATCAGCTTTGGACTTACTAATCCCATTCATGCTCAGGTTTCTAACTGAATTTCTTCTGTTTTCTTTTGCTTTGCTTTTTCTTTTCTATCTTTTGAATTTAGTCTTTAACTTATATACTTTCAGAACTTAATTTTTAATGTTAATGTTAAATGTTGTCAAATTTTCTCTGATTTTAGCTGTGTACCACAGATTCTGATTTTGCACATGTGTGGTCAGTACTGTGAATTTTCAAGAAATTCTGTGATCCAAGAATTTTTTTTAGTAAGAGGGCTTTTTTTTTTTTTTTTTTTTAATTTCTAGGTAAAGGGACTTCATGGTTTTGCTTTTTTATAGTTTGTTTAGTGCATGGGAGCTAGAGGATGTTCTTCATGTTATTTCTATTCTTTGGAATTTATTAAGCTTCTCTTTGTGGCCTGTAAAATGATCAACTTTTGTGAACATTACATGTGCTTTTGAAAAGAAGATATATTCTCTAGTATGTGAGTTCATAGTTCAGTATCTTAAGATCTATTCTATTGACTATGTTCTTTAAATCTTCTAAGTTCCTACCCACTTTCAGATTGTGTCATTTGTCTTAGACTGAGAAATATGTTAAAAATCTTTTAGAATTAGTGTGTCTATGTCAATTTCTCTTTGCATCTTTTTTGTTTCTGCTTAATGAAAATATTGCTGTGTTACTAAGTATATAAATACTATTAACTGGCACACCTTCATTATGAATCATAGCCTCTAGCATTATAAGGTTTCCTACTTTTTCTATGATGCCCTTTCTTTATATTTTGCTCTGCCGGGATAATAATATCATGATCTTCTCTTTCTATTTTTATTTGCATTTACTGAGTTCAAATTTTTCCCTGAGTCCCTTTATTTTAGATATGTATGTTGCATGTAGCCGCATTTCCCTTTGCTAATCTGTCAGAAAATTGTTTTTTGTTTTGTTTTGTTTTGGTTTGTTTGTTAGTTGCCTTAATAAGTTGGTAAGTCCAGTTACATTTATTTATGTGATTGATAGGTTTGCCTGAAATAAGTATTTTACCTGCATAGATTTTTTTTTTAAATCTGATCTATTTTGCTTTCTTTGTATATATATTTTTGTTTTATGAAAACGTGCATTCTTATTTCGTTGACTACTTACGGGCTTTTGCTGCTATACCTTGATGTAATACCCCTAGGCCTTTTTTATTCCTTTTAGTTATTTTCTATTAGTTCTCAACAATGAGCAATATTGAGTTAGCTAGTAACTTCTTCCTCTCCCTTCACTTTTGTCTAGCATCTAATGAGAAGTACCATTCTTTAACTTCTAATTAATAACATATTTTTCATACACTCACAACATTCTCTCCCCATTTGTGGAGTTATAATGTATTTATAATGTCAAAGTATACTATACTCTTTCCCTTATAACCATCATTTATTATTAGTTCCATAAAAATACATATTTAATGCTCACCATAAGACTTTATACAAATGCCTTTCTAGGCCTTTTGGTTATGTAAAATTTATTTGCTATTACATTTCAAAGCAAAGTTCCATGGAAACAATGTGTCCTGAGTTTATTAAGGCCATAACAGAATGTCTGTGACCTCTATACTTGAAAGTGAGTTTGGCTGTATATGAAGTCTATGCCTTAACTTTTCAGTCTCTGAGAATCTTGAAAATGTTATTCCATTGTCTTTTAACATAAAGTTTTTCTATTGGAAAATCTGAAATAAATTTGATTTTCTTTCATGAGTGGACATGTATCCAAAGGATTGCCTTTTCTTTTTTTTCCTTTTCTTTTTTTTTGGGGGGGGGGTCAAGTTCAGTAGATGTAGAAGACTAGAAAACGAGATGAGCTAGAAGAAGACTAAGATATCTTGTTAGTCACAGTGTTGATTTCCCAAGTTCACGGTGTGTCTTTTTAATATGTAGTCTCAAATCTTGCTTTTATTTCAAGAAAACGTCCTATGTAGTTTTTTAGTTTTTGTTCTGTTTCATTGCTTCAGAGATCTTTTTAAAATTTCTTTTAATGTTTATTTTTGAGAGAGAGAGAAAGAGAGAGAGACAAAGCACAAGTGGGGGAGGGGAAGAGAGAGGGAGAAAGAGAGTCAGAAGCAGGCTCCAGGCTCCAGGCTGTCAGCACAGAGCCCGACAAGGGACTTGAACTCACCAACCATGAGGTTATGACCTGAGCTGAAATCAAGACGTGGACGCTTAACTGACTAGCCAACCAGGTGCTCCTCATAGATCTTATATTGTCCCCGTGTTAGATATTCTTTGCTTATCTCCTATATACCCCATTTTCTTTCAAGTTTTTTTTTCTTTAATCCTTTTCAAAATTTTCATAAGTTTCTTCAACTTTCAATTTCCATTAAGCTATGTCTGCTCTATTTATTTGTTCTTATATGCCTTCTAGTTTAGTCTTCATTTCTGAAATAATTTTTTTTACTTATAAGTCTTTCCTATATTGTATCACATTTCTGATTTTTAAAATTTTTATTCTGATTTATGTAGTTTTTTTTATTAGCTTGTTTTATTATTTATTGTTTTACGTTTGCATCCGAATTAGTTAGCATATAGTGCAACAATGATTTCAGGAGTAGATTCCTTAGTGCCCCTTACCCATTTAGCCCATCTGTCCTCCCATGTCCACTCTAGTAACCCTCTGTTTGTTCTCCATATTTATGAGTCTCTTCTGTTTTGTCCCCCTCCATGATTTGTGTAGTTTTTATAATTATTGTGTCACTTTATTTCTTTTAGCTGAGTGTAGAGATGTTTTTCTTCTCCTTTTTCTCCTTTACCCTCATAATTTTGTATGGGATTTGAACACAATTATTTTCCTATTGTTGACTTCCACGTAAGATTAGTTTTTGCAGCTTTATTGATCTAGAGCTGATGTTTTTTCAGCACACAGGTGCACCTGCACCCACAAATGAGCATACACATCCATATAACCTTCTATTTTCCAAATATCCCTCCTCTATGGTTCTTCCCCAATTTTATCTGAATCTTCTTTTTCTTGTGTTCCCATTAAACTTATTCTAATCCATTTGCATTCCACCCCTAGTAATTTTCCTCAGTCCCAGAAGGGAGCTTCAGTTGGGCAGTTTTGAGAATTATGGGGGCTCATTAGGTTTTGGTGCCCTTTGACCTTACCCTCAGGCCCTTGTGCTCATTCTTGAACTGGAATGTGCAAAGAATCCTTTCATGTCTTCTGTTCTTCTTAAATTAATCTACCATGCTTTCCAGTGATTTCCTACTTGTGGTTTTAGAATTCTCCTGTTCCCAGTTACATCCAACACTCCATTACCTCCTTCTGAACAGAAACTAATATGGCACACACAGGATTGGTAGCTATTGGTGGTTTGTCTCCAGCCTTCCACATTTTGTGTTTATTGTGCATATTATTGATGAATGTTCAGTGTTTCTATAGACTTGTTTGGTGATATTGTTAAAAGCACATGGTCATTATAATTTTCATCATGAAAATTTAAAATTGTCTAACAGGGGTGCCTGGGTGGCTTAGTCGGTTAAGCGTCCGACTTCAGCTCAGGTCACGATCTCGCGGTCCGTGAGTTCGAGCCCCACGTCGGACTCTGGGCTGATGGCTCGGAGCCTGGAGCCTGGTTCCGATTCTGTGTCTCCCTCTCTCTCTGCCCCTCCCCCGTTCATGCTCTGTCTCTCTCTGTCTCAAAAATAAATAAACGTTAAAAAAAATTTTTTTTAAATAAAATTGTCTAACAATACAATGTCTGATCATTTTTTCTACGTTGGCAATAGATCCTGATATGGAATCAAAAGGTTGTAGGAATCTTAAGAATCATGTTGTTCCTCTACATTTTATCTTCCTGTAAGTGCTTTCATACCTAATGACTTGTCAACCTCTGTGAAACTCATTCTATTGACAGTAGTCTATATTGATTAAAAGAAACTTTTTAGGTTGAAATTAAATTTGGGTCATTATTTCACACTCTAGGATAACTGTAGGAATGTTTTTCTGTCTGGTTCACTTGAGGAAAGCATATTAAGAATAACAAAACAACAATTAAGAGTGTAAGATAAATGAAAGAATCTAATTCTCATGTGCATTAATTAGTGTTATAATTTTCTGGCAATATCTGTATCCTAACTCGGGTGAGATTCATCTTAAATACAGAATAATATAGCCAAAAACTACTGAGCATTTGCAATTTGTTATTCACTGTCCTAAGAATCTTATGTTTTAATTAATTTGGCTCATAAAATATTTTTTAAGACAGTCCATTATTATTCCCATTTTACTCGTATGGAAACTGAAGTGCAGAGAATGTAAATAAGTTGCCCAAGATCACACATAGTAGAGACAATTCAAGTAATCTGAACTCAAGTAATCTTATTCCACAACTATCTCTATTATTATGTAAATTTTTTTGCTGGGAGTGTATTTTTATAGAGTGGATCAGAGTCTTCTGCTTATACCAATATGTTAGTTATAAACAAACCCTGCTTCTCAGTCATCCATGTTTTGTTATAATTATAAAAATATTATTCTATTAGTTCCCATAAGTCAAGGATCAGAGAGAACTGTTAATGGATATACAATATTATTGTCCTCTAACAGTCATTGTATTTACTTCAAAAAGCATTGTTTCTACAAAGTGGAGAGGCTGCTTATCCTTCAGAAGTTGTTGTTCATTACTCTATAATGTCTTTAGCAACTAATCCTTTTTTGCTGCTATAAAAGCTACTAACAGTTATTGTTTAAAAGCTTACTATTTTTCTGAAAGCATTGTTATTTAGATCAATTATGCCATTTAATCTTTATAATAGCACATTGAGGCAAGCAGTATTATTACCCTAATTTTACCAAGAGGAAACTGAATTCATACAAGTTTTTAAAAGTGCCCCATATCAGAGTGTCTGGTGGCTCAGTCAGTTAAGTATCCAACTGACTCCTGATTTCAGCTCAGGTCATGATTTCATGGTTCGTGAGTTCAAGCCCTGCATGGAGCTCTGCACTGACAGTGTGGAGCCTGCTTATGATTCTCTCTCCCTCTCTCTCCACCCCTCCCCTGCTCTCTCTTCTCTCTCTCAAAATAAACAAATAACAAAAACATAAAAATTGTCCCATATCATGTTCCTAATAAATCAGTTTGAATCTCAGCCTATTGGGTTCCAGATTCATATCTCTTAACACTTACCTTAAACTGACCTATGTTGTATTAAGTGGTGGTGTGTTTGTGATGGCACAGTATTGGCCTTATTTTCAGATGAAAATACTGGCCCATACAACTGATGCCTTCACTCAAAGTCGCAGAGCACCAAGAGGAAGTAGATGCATTTTGATGTTTAGAGATTTACTGCAACTTTGCCTTCCATAGAGTACAACAGCTCAGTAAATATTTATTTAAAAAACATGAAAACATTTTTTTACGTTAAGAAAAAATACCCTTCAAACAGGATATCAAGGAGATGTACACACTCTCATATTTCTTGTAGCATTATTCACAGTAGCCAAGATATAGAAACAACTTAAGTATACACCAATGGACAAATGGATAAAGATTTTATGTACACACATGCACACACACACACTGGAATATTATTCACCCATGAGAAAGAAGGGCATTCTGACATTTACAAGAAAATGGATGGATCCTGAGTACATTATGCTAAGTGAGAGAAGTCAGAGAAAGGCATGGACTGTATGATATCACTTATATGTGGAATCTAAAAAAAAACAAACTCATAAAAGCAATAAAATGGTGGTTATCAGGAAATAGAGAGTGTGTGTGGCAGGGGGATAATACAGTTCTTATTTAAGGTATAAACTTGCAACAAGTAATAAATTTGTTCTAGAGATATAATGCATGTATAGCCAATATGGACAACAAAATTGTATTAAAATCATCAAACTTGCTAAGAGACTAGAACTTTAAGTGTTCCAGCCACTAAAAAGAAAAATAAATAAATATTTAACAGGACCGAGGTGCTAATTATTACTATAATAGCTGTTATAACATATAAATGTATCAAGTTGACATGCTGTACACCTTAAATTTCTAAAATATTATATGCCAAATGTATTTTTATTGAAAAATAAAACGAGAAAAAATAGTCTTCTCGATCATAGGATTTTATCACTTTTTGACTCTTCTCCCTTCATATCCAATGTCAGTGCATTTATCCAACTCAGCCAAAGGGCAGAGACTTTAAAAGCAGAAGGTTTCAAAATCAAATGCTTATAAAGGCCGCCAGGAGAACACAAAATGAGTGCCAACAGGCTGAGTGAAGACTTCAACCAACACTCTGGAAAAGGGGAAGCTACCATTTGGCTCTAGCCTATTGTTGCAGAATGAAACTTTGAACACATGTAAATGGAACTTAGACATGAGCCTTGGTCTTATCAAAGCTTGCAATTTCTCATGAGAAACTAGAAATCTGGCTTTGATTATTAAATCATCAGACTTTTAGATGATTGACAACAAAATTTAAAAAAAAAACATTCCAATTCTGTGTTGGCTAACAAAGGGCTCTGTAATCTCATGTGTTGCTGGTTCTTGGCATATCCCTTAAGGAAATATCTATGCCTGCCTTTAGAGTCAGCAGAAGAAAGAAAGCAGGATGAGAAGACAGCAGTATAAACAGAAGTTCTCATTCTTTTAATGTACTTCTATGTACCAGGCCTTGTTCTTGCTGGTTAGGATGTAACAGGGAATAAACCAGGTAACATTCCTTACCTTGGCAAAGCGCAGAGCCTAGGATGGCGAGCAGGCAAATAAACAGAAATTACGACACAGTGAGGCCAGTCTTCGGAAGAGCAAGTGCTGGGTGTCGTGGAAACTCAAGGGGCAGAGAACTCAGACCTGGAGAGAGTAGCATCCCAGCTGAGACTTAAAAGACTAAGTAAAATTACTCATATTAAGTACATGCAGGGCATGCGGCTCCTTTCATCACGTTCTGTGTGTAATTGGATGATGGTGGGGGTGGACAGGATGGGGACACGCCTTTTACAAATAACAAAACTTCGGTTCCTTGCTCAGGATTACATAGCTAGTAAGTGGCCAAGCCAGGATTCAGATTAGATACAAGGGCATCTAACTCCAAAATCCAAGCACTTTCATAATGATAATAAGGTTTATCTTTACTGAGCACTTATCAGGTGCCAGACACTGTTTTAAGTGTTCTACATGGATTGATTCCTCATTTATTTCTCATGACAATCTTACCAGATACTGTTATCATTTCTATTTTCTGGAAGAGACCACTCCAGATAAGACTTAGAAAGGGTCAGCACTTTTCTCATAGCATTGGAGCAAGGGAGGACTGCTCTTAACCATGGGGCAGGCAGATGGTGTGCAGGTCAAGGGTGGTGAGTGTTCAGGTAGGAGCCTCATATATGCAGATATGGAGGTAAGAAAGAATATGACCCATAGGAGAGACTTTTTAAAATTTAGCATGCCCGGACCTCACAAAAGAAAGTTATGAAACAATTTGATATTCACCTTGGGTACAAAATGATAGTTTATAAGGCTTGATATGCTTTTTTTGTTTCTAGTAAGGGCTTGGAGAGCTTCACTGTTGGATAGAAACAGCTGAGCGGACACCAGCTCCAGCTTAATTCCATCTGCTGATGTGCCTCGGAAAATTATCTTTCTGTCCCTGATGGGCAGGATTGTGGAGTACCAAAATACTTGTAAATTAGAGTCTGGTTCTTAAGAGTTCAGGTTAGCAAAGGCATCATTCCTAACAAAGAGGCTCTTGAATTTTGGTTAATTCCATTTGTCTAGTGCTTCCTATCACCCCACCTCCTTCTCCAGAGAACATTTAGTCTCCCAAATTTGAAAGCACCATTGTAGAAGGCAGGGTTTCATCCAGGAAATTTTGAAACATAATGCTCCAGCTCCAATTGACAACACCAGGAGCTTGACAGCATGTGGTCCATTTGGGGATTTTTTTTTCTTCTTTATGCAGCATTTTAAAAATGTAAGAGAGAACATGCCCAGTGGAGAGGGAGGAGGAAGAAGAAAGCCTATTTCTCTTTGCATAATAAAGGCAAGACTCAAGAAGACTTGTTTAAAAGGATAAAGCAGACTTTCCCCATTATGTATAGTTTTCATTTTTTTAAGAGCTACATGTGATCTTTCCATAAAGATAAGAAAACAGACAGGCGGTTGTCAACCAGGGGTCAGATAACCAGGCATCTAGTCCTACCTGTGCCTCTGACCTGCTTGATAATGTTTAGAAAGTCAGTTCACCTCTAACAGCCCCAGATTTCTTATTTTGTATTCTATTCAGCTGTGCCTTTGTGGGGGGGGGAGCTGAATTTATATCTGATTCTTTGTTGTTGCCCTCCACCCCAGTGTGTAACATCGCTGAACCAGAGTATCTCTAAGGTCAACAACCTCAAATATTCAGTGATTCCACAACATTAGCAAAGAAGAAATAGTCTAAGGCTGTTTGCAGGAAAAAAAAAAAATTTAGATCACAAGGGAAAAAATTTCTATAAAACATTGAATTTCTGGCCATAGTACACACTGAACATTCAATTAATTAACTTCTTATCTAGCTGCTTGGTGTGGAGCCTTTATTTATAAACCAATTTCTCCTGGAGGTAGAGTGAATCGAAGGCTCAATTTTAATCATGAAAAACTTGAGTATTCCTAGTTATAAATTCTCAACTGAGTTTCAGGAAGGCAGTATGTCTTCCTAAGTAATAGGGAGCCGAGTTGAAGAAACAGGAGGTGACAGAGCTGGGTAGGGTCTGTGAAACCCATGTTGATTGTCTCCAATTAAGCAACTTATCTTTCCAGCTGCTACTTTTTGCCTGAGGATACATGAATGGTGTGTCTCATTATCCAATTTCTATGATGCCATGGGTGAAGTTTGAACACTCAAACTATGTGCCAGGCACTGTGCGAATCCCCTTAGTTCAGTGAACTCATTTAACCTGCATAATAATCTTATCAAGAAGGTACTATTAGTTGTCACATTTTATAGGTAATGGTATCAAAAGTTTGAGAAGCTAAATAACTTTCTCCAGATGAATAATGAAGTGGTAAAGCCATTTATTCTCTTATTCAATAAATATTTAGTGAGTACTTTCTATGTGCTTAGACACCCTTTCTGGCACTTGGAATACAATGGTGAATAAAATTCACAATGATCCCTATCCTTGAATAGGGGAATAAACCACAATCAGCAAACATACCAAATAAGCAAATCAAATGGCATATTAGAAGGTGAGAAGTGCTGTTAAAAAAAAGAAAAGAAAAAAATAGATTAAAGATGGTCTAGCAGTGCTGAAAGAAGCCAAAGGGTAAATCAATTGCTGTCACTGTAGAATAACCCTGAGGGAACTAGGGGAAAATAAAACAAACAAACAAACAAACAAACAAACAACAAAAACAGCGAAAGGTAGCCTCTTCAAACCCTCCTGCTCCCAGAGTCTAAGCTCCCTTGAAAGTAAAGCACAAGGCCTTGGATACAAATAGTTTATTTAGAAGATGACCTCAGGAAGCAGGCATGAGGAAGTAGGAAAAATGAGATGGGAAAGGAATTTTAAAAAAAAAGCCAAAAATGGATGCATTATAAAGGTTGTTGATTTTAGGCAATAGGGATTGGATTCTTTCTTTGAGAAATATTCAGAATTCCTCCTAGAATTTATTATATGAAGGCCAGGAGGCTTGAGTATTTACCCAACTCTATTGGTTGAGAGTTTCCTGCAGGGGTCATTATTTCACCTGAATTTCTGTGCTGCACCTGTATACAGGCCAAGTCCTCTGGCTTGGGAGAAAGCCCTGAGGGGTAAAAGCTGAAAGGCAATGACAAGCCCTCAAGGCAGAACACTGCCATTATGCATGGCACTGTACCCCACACTGCAGCTAAAATAAAAGGTGACGGGTCAAGGACAGATGAGGCAAGGTACCCGAAGGATCTGCTATCCCTACCTTCCATTCACTCTCAAGACATTATTTGGGAATATCTAAGCGAAGTCAATGGCAAGGAAGTCTACAGAATGTAGTTTACAGTGTCCCCTGACCATTGCCAACAAGCAGAATTTCAGAGTAGATTTTGGGCTGAGAGCCATTAGGTAAATAACAAGCACAATATTCAAGTGGAGACGCTGAGTAGACCATGGGATATAAAGATCAAGAGGGAGTCTCAGTGGAGATACACATCAGAACATAGATGGTGTTTGAAGCCAAGATGGCATGATAGCAACAAAGAAGCTTGGAGAGATAGAAAGAGTGGACTGTATGTGCAATGACCATCC
>NW_024412377.1:45312099-45325297 GCF_014898765.1 Herpailurus yagouaroundi
CCGTCATTAAGTGAGGAGGAACCAGCAAAGGATATTCAGGAGTGGTCAGGGAAGTGGAAGAAAAACAGAGAGAGTTGTGTCCTGGAGTAGGTGGGAAGTTGGATGTAACTAGGCTGTGTTTTGCCAAGCCATGGAAAGGGAGATAAGAAACAAGAAACTGATTATAACAACTGATAAGGGACAAAGAGGAGAATGAGGGCATCAAGGCAAAGAGAGTTAGGGAGAATTTTGTAGACTCATGGATTGAAGGACCTAGGAGGGTTAAAGGGTTATGGGGTCAGCATTAGAGGCAGTGAGATGGAAAGAGAAAAGGGATTGTCAGGGAGAAAGGTGTATGCAATGAAAATGATGGAGGGTGTGAAGTGATTGTTCATTAAATTGAACTTAGGAATTCCTCCAGAAATCAATTCATTACATTTTACTTTGGTTTGGATTTTCCTAATAATTGCCTCAGTTCTGATCTATGCCTACTCTGCACATTTAGACTCAATATAAATTAACAAAGCTACTAACACACCTTTATAAAGCAATATTAGATTGGAAGATACAGGACAGAAAATTCATTTATTTTGTTGTGCATCAAGATTGAGGGAACTTGACACTGATGTTTACCTATGTCCTTCTCATTGCCTCTAAATGACCTTTAAAAAGTCCCAGGGGAATTCTGTGGTTCCCAGTTGATGTATGAATTTACAGTGGGTTCAAAATGTTTCCTTTAAAGAGGAAGCCAATTTCAAGGCTCCAAAAGAATGAACATACTGCTGCTTTTGATACTTCAGGGACGCGTCGTTCTGTTGCAAACTGGTGTTAAGTTAAAGATGAAAAAGCAGATTTTGTTGTTTTCCTCCCAGCTTTCATTGCAACAGTCTCCTATCTGGTTTCTCCTTTGGTAGCGTATTCCCTGTGGCAGCCCATCAATCTTGCAACGTCTTAAGGGGCAGTTTTACCATGTAATTTCCTTCTTCTGAAGCTTCCAATAGTTCCCAGTGATTTAAGGGTAAAATTCAAATGTCTTCGTTTGGTACTTAAGGCGATTCATGACTTAATTCTAGTCTTTTCTCTTTATATCATTACTCAAATTCTTTCCAAATTTCACCCAAACTAAGTATTTACCATTCTCAATGTATGACCAATATTCACCTAATTTGATGACTACTCATATTTTTTTCCATCTGCCAAGAAGGCCGTTTTCTCTGCCTCTTTAAATATCTAATTTCAATGCACCTTTTGAGAGTCAGTGAAAGTTTTACCTCCTCCCTATGCTTGTATGATCATCTCAGCTGGAAGATGATCATCTCATCATCTCTCCTCAGATGGCCCTTTGTTATTCACACCATATTGCTTCTGTGATATATGATTTAGGGATAAACTCCATTATTTATAGGTCACAGACTTTCTGTAAAATCAAGGCCACTTTATATGTACCCCAAACCTTGAGAAAGAGGGAAGAAATGGATTGGTACTGGCCAAAAGTCATGAGCAGGGGATGTGAGGAATCCAAGTCCCAGCAAGAAAGGATGGTAGGTCCATGATGATCCTGAAGAGCTCAAAGGCTCACTAGGTAAAGATCTCTTTCCTAAGTATGGAAGCTATTTATTTAAGTCAACAATACCATGAAATAAATAGCATATTTTAGACAGAAAGGTAGCAGAGAAACAAATATGAAGATTAAACTATGAATAGGTGGAGGGTCGGGTGGGGTGCTAGGGATCCACAAAACCATCTTCAGTTTTAGCCTTCTAGTGAATCATCAGAGAAGGCTAACAAGAATTCAGATAAATTGTCACATTCACAATATCAGTGTATTATAGCAAAACAATACGGATTAAAATTAGTAAAGGTAAAAGGCACATAGGACAGAGTACAGGAGTAACCAGGTACAAGCTCCTAGCTATTTTATCCCAGTGGAGGCACACAGACAGACCACAATTAATTCTCCCAGAACAATATGTGAAAACATGCACAAAGCATTGCCAGCCAGAGAAGCTCACCTGAGCGTTGGTATCCAGAGTGGAAGTCATTCACACTGGCATGGGGCACCTGTGTGAATGACCTTAGCTAACTCATCACCACCTCCTTAGAGGCCAAATATCATGACCCAGAGCCACAGGTGAATAAAAGTAGACATTCATCATAAATTACATTGTTGGTGTAAACTCTATGGCATGACCGAAGTCCCCATGTATCTAAGGACTCTTATCAGGCAAGATAATCCAAGGGTTCAGAGTCTGTCTTTTAGGAACTAATCAAGGATTGCCCAGGAGCAGCCCAGGTCTGCCAAGTTAACCCTGTACTACACAGGTAAGATTTCATTTCCCTTGTCATAAAACAAAGATGTTGGATAAAGGCATTGGTTCTTAAGGTTTGTGGGCATAGGTGCAGGTAGGTTGGGAGTTTGTAGATCAGGATTCCCAATGCACTAGGTCTACAGTGAAATTGTGGCCATTGTAATTTTTAAGAATTCCTTCTCTTGATTCTGACATTTCCTCTTTGGTATAGGACCACTGGACATAGTGAGGTAGTTAGAAGTCCAACTTCTGGAATTAGATGACCTCATTTTGAATCTTATCTCTGCTACTTACTAGCTGTTTAACTTTAGGCAAGCCTCTCTGTCTCAGTTTCCTCATCTGTAAAATGAGGATAATAATAGTATATGTCTTTTAAGGTTTTTCTTTTTATTAAGGAGTAATACATATTTAGAGCAGTGCCTGGTCTAGAGTAAGAACTGTATAAATATCTATTATTATTGTTGTTGTTGTTGTTATTATTATTATTATTATCACCAAAAGATTTCCTACCCTAGTATTCTAGCATTCTGGAAATCATAAGTACAGCAGAAATGGACTCCAGAGATTCTTTCCCCTCATACAATTAATGTTTTCCATTTTGCTTTTTTCTGCCACTTATGCTCAGAATTGGAGAGCCGGATAACAAGAGGTGATGGCCAGAATCCTTATGGTTAAGCACTTGCTTAGCAACCATTGATCATGACTAGCACCTGAAAGCACTGCTCATCTTTTGCAATTGATGCCTCACTATAATTTAACATGTGGTAATACATTCTTATAAGATCACTGGTCTCATGAATTAAAAACCAGCTAATAGGGGCTCCTGGGTGTCTCAGTCGGTTAAGCGTCCGACTTCGGCTCAGGTCATGATCTCACGATCTGTGAGTTCGAGCCCTGCGTTGGGCTCTGTGCTGACCACTCAGAGCCTGGAGCCTGTTTCGGATTCTGTGTCTCCCTCTCTTTCTGACCCTCCCCCATTCATGCTCTGTCTCTCTCTGTCTCAAAAGTAAATAAACGTTAAAAAAAACTTTAAAAAAAATAAAAACCAGGTAATAGTTCTGGTTCAAAGAAATCTTCTCTTGACCAAAAACCAATTCAGTATTTTAGATTTGAGTAGCTATTCAAATGCAAGGTAACCTATTGACAACATATAGAAATGGGTTAGCATTAACTCACGAGTGGTAGGGCTGACATGTTGCCTGATAGACATTAGATGGATTGGTCCATACACACAAAAGAGGTCTCATTCTCAAATAGCATCCCCATGACATTTTGGACTTCTTAAAGAAGTAATTTCCAAAACGTTTTTATTGACATTCATATCAATGAAAATTTTATTCATAAATGTACATGCTTATACTCTGGCATATGTATATTCATAAATTATATATGAGCATTTCTATTTTAATATATCATGTTCTGTAAAAATTTTTCAAAGTTTTAGGTGGTAAAATAAACATTAAAAGAAATTATAAAATAATTTATAAGATTGAATTATATATTATTTATTATTGGTATAAAATGTGATAGGATACTTCTTCATTATTTCTTTAAAACAACTAGTTTAACCTTTTGTAGTAAACCAATTTCAAGCTTTGGTTACAAGGTTCAGGTCAAATTTCTATTTATGTCTATAGTTTAAGAGCTGAAAAAGATCCCCACAAAGACATGATTCTCCATAACTTTACTGACTGAGAGAACAGTTCAAATCATACCACCTGAATTTATTCTGGTTTATCTACACAGAGGCAGAGGCTATCTATAATCAGTGTTTTACTTTTTTAATGTTTATTTATTTTGAGAAAGAGAGCACATGTGCAGGTGTGAGTGTAGGAGGGACAGAGAGAGAAAGAGAAAGAAAGAATCCCAAACATGAGCATGGAGCCTGATACAGGGCTGGATGCCACAACCGTAAGATCATGACCTGAGTGGAAATCAAGAGTCGGACACTCAACCGACTGAGTCACCCAGGTGCCCCATGTAATCAGTGTTTTTAGAATATCAGTTTCTTTATTTCCAGAAACAGTCTCTAATAATGAATATCAAAAATCCCTCTTGATATCTATCCCTCATGTCAAATACCTATGAGTAACAATTCACATGGTCCCTGTTGCTTTCAATCCCCAGTGAACACAAATCTAGGTTCTTCTTAAAACTCAGTTTTGACCACATCACTTTCCTTTACTGTATGGTAGACAAGTCTGGACAACATAATACCAGCCTAAGATTCTGTGCATTCTATAGTGGAGAAAAAAAGGGAATAAACTTCTAGAGGTGCATAGCACTTGGCAAAAGACAGCATATTCTCATATAAACAAGTACATATGCCAACCTGGAAAGCAGACGGGACTACCTAGCTGAAAACCCCCAAATTATCAATTTTCATGTTCTGGGTAGTGATTCTCAAAGTGTGCTCCTGGGACCAGCAGCATCAGTATCACCTGGAAACCTTGTAGAAGTGCAAATTCTCAGGCCTCACTCCAGACCTACTGAGTATCTGAGGTGTGACCAAGCCATCTGTCTTTCAACAAGCCCTCCAGGTGATGCTTATGCATATTAAAGTTTCAGAAATATTGGGTCAGAATGTCTTCATATTCTTCATGCTTATTTTTAAAATTCCTGCTATTTGTGATGGCTCCCCACTATCAATGGCTATTCTTTCAAGGTACCATTTATACATAGGTCAAAGCTCATAGCTAGAGATGGAAGACAATTGCATTTAAAGCTTCCCAGGTAGAGGCACCAGTGGCTCAGTTGGTTAAGTATCTGACTTTGGGTCAGGTCATGATCTGTTGGTTTCGAAGTTTGGGCCCATGTCGGGCTCTGTGTTGACAGCTCAGAGCCTGGAGCCTGCTTTTGATTCTGTGTCTCCCTCTCTCTCTGCTTCTCCCCCACTCACGCTCTATCTCTGTGTCTCAAAAAATAAACAAACAAAACAAACAATAAAATAAAATAAAATAAAATAAAATAAAATAAAATAAAATAAAGCTCCCCAGGCAATTCTCAATAGGAATGCAACGTAAGAGAAGAAGTTCACGTTAAATTATCTGGGCAGAGCAAACATGAAAAGATGTATGGGAATGGTGAATATTCAGGCAAGGAATGACAAAAATTTAAGCATTATTTCAAGGTCCTCCATTTTGACTATTATCACGTCAAATAGGAAAGTTAAACACTTGAATGATATTAGCAAATTGGAGCATTCTTGAAAGTATCAGAACATATTTTTAAGAACATTTTCTAAAGTATAGTCTTTGAGATAGTAATTCTGTGGAATGTATTGAGATTCAATAATCATGTAAGCTCGGGAAACACAGTTAAACAGATCTCATGACTATTTCATGGTAGGACTTCTTAAAGCCTTTCATACTGTTAATCTCCTACAGAAAGATTCTAGCATACAGTATTTCCCAAACTTTTCCCCTAAGAATTCCTTCATCTAGGTACACCTATCAGCGGCTTCAGGGATATTACAATTTCATGTGAAACACTTTGGAAATGCTGCCTGGTGACTGTCAAGAATTTATTGTATAAGTAGCAGAGTAGACTTTTATTTTATTTTATTTTATTTTATTTTATTTTATTTTATTTTATTTATTTTTGGGCTGCTCAGCTTCTACTTCTAATAATTTCCTTTTGAGTAGTTGTGTCTCCCTCTTAAGGGAAGTCTCAGTAGACTCATAAACTAAGATGCCTATTTTACAAAATGGAGCTAACTAGATTCCAGGAAAGAAATAAGCCTTGAGGCCTAAGGCATCCATTGTGCACAATTATTTCTCCCCCATGCATGTAGAATGGTACTAGTTATGCACCATTCTTGAAAAAATTGAGAAAATGGTCACATAAATCATTTTCTCTGTTCTATGATTTCAAATGTAGTACCTTGCTTGAGATAGGCTGCCATGGTTAAGGACTTCTTTGGGATTGCTATTGCCAAATCCATACTCTTATCATCCAGGTTAAGTTTGGTGGTAGGCATATGCCCAAAATTCAAGGAATTGGTTCCTCTCTCCCAGGACTTTGAATCTTGAAAAACAGGCAGAATATGAATTGGTTTCTGCATATGGCCACTCCTTACCCTCTAGACTTCCCATTGGTCCTTTGTGTTGTCTAGGTTTTTTAAATAAGTGTGTTTGTGTTTGAAGTAACCAGATTAGGTTTCTCTTGCTTCTAATCCATGATATCACCCTAATACCAGTAGCTTTCTATATAACCAACAATTTGGGGGCTTTTTATAAAGGGCAAGACAGAAAAAGAAAGACCAAGGTACAATGGGTAGAACAATAAACTTTGAGACATGGTTGGAATTTGACACTACACTGAAATCCACCTTGATATGCTGAAGCTCCATTCTTGCCTCTCAACAAACAAAGTTCTTAGCTTCTTTGCCTGTTTTTCACTGGTGGAAAGAGGCAAATACAATTTATTACTAAATTCACAATTGAGTCCTTGGATGAAAGAACTGTACGAAGACAAACATAGAACGCCATATGCTTCAGATGTAGAAGGCTTTAGGGAAGGGACAAAATCAATCTTCAACAAGTGGAAAAAGAAAAGAAAAATTAAAGTGAAAACATATACAGAAGACAGATGGCAGTGTATTCATCATGTTGATTCTTTTAAGAGTGGCCACTTGATCTAGGAGAGAATGAGGAAGGCTTGTAGCAAAAGATGTGCAAAAGTACGTAGAACATTTATTTGGATTTTTTAAGCAGACCACCTGCTCTTTTTATAAGTAATTATTTGTGCCTTAGCAATGAAAGGCAGTTATACTGTCAGCAGGGAAGGTCTCAATTGTACCCCCATCTTGGTATTGAATATGAGGTTCTCCTTAGAAGCCAAAAAAGAAAAAAAAAAGAAAAAAATTAAAAAAATTACAAATGTTCCCAACCAGATGTTCACTTTGAAATCTAATGGAGATCTCCCAATTATCCTTCTTTCACTAATGAAACTATAGAGTGCTAGCATGTGGTTTCACAAGCAGGAGGTCATGCAGAAAGTACCAGAGTGCTAGGAACATTTCCACAATGAGAACAATATTGAAGCTGTGATGGGGAGGTTGACTGGGGAACAGACGCCCTAGACTCATCTATGATTTCTTCGGATTTCATCACCACACCAGTTCAAGAGTTTCTACACTGCCCCAGATAAATTACAAATTATCCCCCCAAATCATATTTGACTTACTTTGGTATTTTCTACACCATGAGGGAAAAAAAATGTATTGATCATGTTTTTTAAAACCAGAGTATATGCTTTCCTTTCAAGAGATAGTCTCTGAAGATGAATATGGAAAATTTTCCCTTGCAGATTCTGATTACACACATACAAAACAACACCTCGTATTGCTGCGGGGAGAAAAGAGCGATACATTTCAAATTAATGTTCTCAGAATAGGTTTTAAGATTCTAAAAGGTGGTTTTCTCAAATTAAATAACAATTGATTTTAAAAAGCATATTAGCTGAGGAGTAACAACCAATTAATTTATCTAGATCTGCTATAGAATGCTTAATCTACAGTATTTTTCTGTTATCAATTATGTTTGGAAATAATATAAGTTTTAAAAATTGCATGTGGATTAGGAAATGACACAGATTTTAGATCTGACAGAGGAGATTCTTGTGACTTACTGAAAGAATATTTTGAAAGTTTATGAGCACCTAAACTTTTGGTAAAATGGGATCTTTACTCAAAACGCTAAAGATACTTCAGAAGTATGTTTGTTGTTTGTGTGCTTTTTGTTTTATTTTGTTTTGTTCTTTTCTTTTGGGGTGTGTGTGTCTGTGCATGTGTGGTAGATGTGGAGGGGATAAAAGAGACACAACACCATAAATGAATACTCAACATGAAAGTAGCAAGAGTAAGATTGACTTATATTGACTTATAACAAGTTTGGACAAATAAACATACATTGATTCTTAAATCCATATTGTGTTGCTTAGACTTGGCCAAGGAAACAATGATATGAAAGCTAAGCATTACGAAGAAGAGCCTGACAGATCAGGGTCCAGGAAAAACAGAGGGTGATATCTGATACTTAGAGAGCTATCATAGTAGTCCCAAGAGCTGATAATAGAGGCAGGTATGGGACAAATGGCAGCTAACTTTGCAAGGAAGACTATAGTAGCAAGAGGCATTCACTCCAGAGGCAGGAGTTCCCAGACACTTCCAAAAGAATGTGTTCTTTGTAATGGCAACATTTTTGTTCACCTGACACGACAGTATTGTCTATATAGCATTTGTTAATAAAGAAAATATATCCACCTACTGCTGGGCTATATGCCCAGTGCATGGTGGAATGTCTTAAATATATATAGTGGGCACTTAATTAATGTGAATACAAATACTAATATAAATTCAACACATAAATGTGTATTCTTCTCAGCAATATGCACTGAGATTGGAAAACAGTAGTATGAACACATCTGGGACAATTATTTGACTTACAGACAATGATTCCTGTGCATATGGATTTAATTAATCCTTGAAAGTCTTCTACAGCTCATTTTGTACCTGCCTCTTAATGGTATCTACAGTTCATAAATTAGGAGCCATGATCTTAAAGGAGTGATCAATAGAACACTCATGCTTACCATTTCCAGGTCTAGAACCTGACATACCTTTACCATTGCCTTTTTGGAAACTTCAATTCCTCAAGTAAGTTGCTTGATATGCTATAGGCCTCAGTTTCCCCATATATAAAATAATAACAGTTATACCAACTATGGCTTTAAGAACACAATGACAATGTATGTAAAGTGCTTAGCACAGTAGCTGGCATAAGGTAAGGGCTCTTTAAAATAGCTGTTATTTTAATTCTTTTTCCTCCTTGGAGAATGAGGCTTTTAGGAGAGAGTGACTGAGGGACAGATCTGGGTGGCCCTTTAGGGCTCATTCCCCGTCCGTCCTTTTTGGGGAGTTTTGCAGAGGGAGCTCAGCACATCTGAGTTAGCTCCCGAGATTTCATCTTTCTAACAAGGGCACTTCTCTAACCAGAAAGCTTCCATGATAACACAGTTGCAGTGATGTGCCAGTAAAGTAGTTTTCAAAAAAAAAAAAAAAAAACAGTCCCCACTTTGTAGTATTTGTCAATTTCTGATGTGTAAACACTCTCACCATGGCCAATACCAAGCTAACAATGTGAAGTCATGAAGGCACCACTGGGAAGAGGTGAGTGCAATCAGCTTTTATGAGGCAGTGTAAGCCTCCTCCAGTCTACTACTGGATGTTCTCTGTCCCTCTGACTCCTTAAATATATACAGTATTATACCATGGCCCCTCTCCACTGGAATGCTATCCATGATGCTTTCAGAACAGTTATGGCTGGCCTAAGCCTTGGAAATTAGACTTCAAGAGACTGTATACACTCTACTATTTAAGTCTTCCCCCAATAAATCCTATATTATATTTGTGCTGCTTGGTGCTAGTGGCATGTGACCATGACCTCTTTACATGGCAAAAGTAATGCCTGACCCAAAGAACATTAGAGTTTCAAACATCAAAGTCATATGCATGGAGGTGATGAACATTCACTTTACTTTTCCCAAGCAGATGAACATTCACTTTACTTTTCCCAAGCTTAGACCTTACAATCTGGAAGCTTATAAAACATTTCTACAGGAGAATCTGGTTTCCTGCTATCAATCACTTTGGTATCTTGGTTTCCCATATTGAAAATGACCTCTAATAGGATCCCTAAGGACACATCCAGCTGTGACATTCCTTCATGCTGACCCATATTCAAAACATTACCCAAGCCTGTTAAACCCTTTCCCCAGAGAGCAACTTTATTTCAAACACAGAAAAAAGCATACAGAAAACTATAAAGGGTGAGGCATAGAATGAATTATTTTTGTTGTTCTTATCACTGATTAAACACATTTGGGAAGAATGGCTGATCAAGAAAAATTATTAGCTTTTTGTACAAACTTGAAATGCAGACTAGTAAAAAACTGTCAAACGCAGAATTTTGTTGTGCATAAATCTATACCTTAGCAGATATTCATTAAATGGGTCTCTCACTGTTAGCAAGTATGTTCCACCTTGGCACACACAACTTTCCATTCATTTAACTCAGTGGGTTTTTTGTTTGTTTGTTTGTTAGTGCTTATTTATTTTAGAGAGAGAGAGAGCAAGCGAGAGACGGGCAGAGAGAGAAGGAGACACAAAATCCGAAGCAGGCTCCAGGCTCTGAGCGGTCAGCACAGAGCCTGACGTGGGGCTTGAACTCTCAAACCGTGAGACCGTGACCTGAGCTAAAATCAGACGCTTAACTGACTGAGCCACCCAGGCACCCTTAACTCAATGTTTTCTTTTGCTTCAAGTGATTGCCTTTGGCTATGGGCTTATTTGAAACAGGCTTAGGGGCATGTTTCTCCTCTGATTTAACTCAACATATATTCCAAGTTTCCTAACAGGTTAGATTTCCTCTCCTCTCCTTTGGACTCTGTCTCCAGGTCCATTCCCTTCCATTGTGTTCTCAAATGTCCATCAGGGGATTAAGACAATGGAGGACTGTGGGGAACATGATGTAGACAACCCAGCTTTAAACAGACAAAGCTAATCGGATTATCAGAAACCCTTCCGAGAAAATATGGTTTGAAACTAAATGATCTCTAACGCCCTGACCAGCTCATAATCTGTTTATCTCCATAGTTGAAGAAGATGTAATAGACACAGAAAGGATCCTGTACAATCTGCCTCTCTAGGTAACTACACGTAAGGTACAACAGTACCCTAGGTACAAGGGTAAGAAAGACAGCTAGATTAGATGTTTAATAAGGGCTGGGCTTTGCCTTTCTATGTGGTATCTTATTCAGTCTTCATTGTAGGCCATACAAGCTAATATTCCCCCATTACTGGTGAGGATGCTGAAGGCTACATATTTGCCCAAATTTTTGCAGCTTACCAATGTCAGGCTTGCAAATGGCACCCCGATCTGAAAGCAAAGTCTGTGTTCTCAACCATTCTATGCATGACTCCATTCTGCACCTCCAAAGCTATGGAAATTCCATCAAGGGTGTCAAATCAAATGCTACTTTCCACAGCTTGAATAGACTATACTGTTATATTAATCCTTATCTGTGATTGACCCTCAAAAAACAATCATCAAATTCAGTCTTATATTTCTTCAATGCCCTTCTCTTTCCTAGGATTAAAAAAAAATTGTAGACCAAGGAAGTTTATGTATTTTCAATGTAAATACATAGAAGAGCCATTTTTTCTTCAAAGACTTGGAAGAATATTGTAGTGCAAATAATTGGTCCTAATTTTTTGTTCCCTTAGGTTATGTTCTTGTGGATTATGTATATTGCTTTATGTTCCATCCAAAGAATAGGCTACAACAATGCTGAGATATCACATTTTCTGGGTGGATGAATGCTTATAACATTGTCCTTCACTTCTAATGACAATAGTGACTGTTTACTGGATACATTTCCCTTATATTATCTATTTTACCCTATATTATCTATATTTCCCCTATATTATCTATTTTACCACAATCCTATGGGGTAGCTGCTATAATTGTACCCATGTCAGATGAGGAAAAAACATAATTCCAGCTTTGTCACACACAACAAACTGGTCTTGCCAGGATTGGAAACTTAGTTCTCTTATTCCAGATCCCATTCTTGTACTATACTCCATCACTCATAACTCCGTATTTGAAATACTCACACACTTGCAACTATGTAATGAGTTTTATTTCCACTGGATTATTTTTCTCATTCCCTTCTTTCAAGCTTTCATTATAGTTTTCTGGGCGGGCCTACAAAAATAGTGAAGCTTAGATATGCTTAAATTGACCAGGTTCTTCTACCTTAACCCCCCAGAACTAAATTAGATTTTTTTTTTTTTTTCTGGAGGGAGGTCATATAAAACAGGAACAGAACTTTCCTGATTAGAACACAGTGAGCCTAGGGTTGAATCCTGTTATAGCCCAACACCTTGGAATAGAATGTCTTCCACAGTCAAGCTGTTCTGTCTTTAAGGGGTTGGCTAAACTACTTGAAAGTCATCAAGGGAAAAAAGTTATTCCTATTTCAGATAAAATGGGGACAAAATGATAGTTGCTGAACTACAGACAGCTTGGCTGAAGACTTTAGTTGCATAGTTATTTGCTGGTTGGTCACAATGTTTTCTATTTTCTTTTACGTATTAATCTGCATGTAATAACACACATAATTTTTTTAAAGATTTCATTATTTTTAAAAAATTTTATTCTCTATTTTTTAAATGTTTATTTATTTATTTTGGGGGGAGGGGGCGAGAGAACATGAGCAGAGGAGGGCCAGTGAGAGAGAAGCAGGCTCCACACTCAGCAGGGAGCCTGACACAGGCCTGGATCCCACCGTGAGATCACGACCTACGTCCATATCCAGAATCAGACACTTAACCAACAGAGCCACCCAGGAGCTCCTTAAGATTTTATTTTTAAGTAAGCTCTACACACAACTTGGGGCTTGAACTTAAAACGCTGAGATCAAGAGCTGCATGCTTTTTCAACTGAGCCAGCCAGGTGCTCCAGTATACATAATCCTTACTGACTATTTACTCTATGCTATTCAGCATGCCACAGAATTTCTGTAAGGTAACTCAATTAATCCTTATTAAAAAAAACAAAAAACAAAAAACAAAAAAAAAAAAAACAAACAAACATGAGGTAGATACTATTAGTATTCCCATTAAAAAAATTTTTTTTTCAACGTTTATTTATTTTTGGGACAGAGAGAGACAGAGCATGAACGGGGGAGGGGCAGAGAGAGAGGGAGACACAGAATCGGAAACAGGCTCCAGGCTCTGAGCCATCAGCCCAGAGCCTGACGCGGGGCTCGAACTCACGGACCGCGAGATCGTGACCTGGCTGAAGTCGGACGCTTAACCGACTGCGCTACCCAGGCGCCCCAAT
>NW_024412377.1:45330297-45331948 GCF_014898765.1 Herpailurus yagouaroundi
TAGAGGCTAAAGTCTGGGATTGTGATGCCTCCTGCTTTGGTCTTCTTCTTCAAAATTACTTTGGCTATTCGGGGCCTTTTGTGGTTCCATATGAATTTTAGGATTGCTTGTTCTAGTTTCGAGAAGAATGCTGGTGCCATTTTGATTGGGATTGCATTGAATGTGTAGATAGCTTTGGGTAGTATTGACATTTTGACAATATTTATTCTTCCAATCCATGAGCAGGGAATGTCTTTCCATTTCTTTAAATCTTCTTCAATTACCTTCATAAGCTTTCTATAGTTTTCAGCATACAGATCCTTTACATCTTTGGTTAGATTTATTCCTAGGTATTTTATGCTTCTTGGTGCAATTGTGAATGGGATCAGTTTCTTTATTTGTCTTTCTGTTGCTTCATTGTTAGTGTATAAGAATGCAACTGATTTCTGTACATTGATTTTGTATCCTGCAACTTTGCTGAATTCATGGATCAGTTCTAGCAGACTTTTGGTGGAGTCTATCGGATTTTCCATGTATAATATCATGTCATCTGCAAAAAGTGAAAGCTTGACTTCATCTTTGCCAAGTTGGATGCCTTTGATTTCCTTTTGTTGTCTGATTGCTGATGCTAGAACTTCCAGCACTATGTTAAACAACAGCGGTGAGAGTGGGCATCCCTGTCGTGTTCCTGATCTCAGGGAAAAAGCTCTCAGTTTTTCCCCGTTGAGGATGATGTTAGCTGTGGGCTTTTCATAAATGGCTTTGATGATCTTTAAGTATGTTCCTTCTATCCCGACTTTCTCAAGGGTTTTTATTAAGAAAGGGTGCTGGATTTTGTCAAAGGCCTTTTCTGCATCGATTGACAGGATCATATGGTTTTTCTCTTTTTTTTTTGTTAATGTGATGTATCACGTTGATTGATTTGCGAATGTTGAACCAGCCCTGCATCCCAGGAATGAATCCCACTTGATCATGGTGAATAATTCTTTTTATATGCCGTTGAATTCGATTTGCTAGTATCTTATTGAGAATTTTTGCATCCATATTCATCAGGGATATTGGCCTGTAGTTCTCTTTTTTTACTGGGTCTCTGTCTGGTTTAGGAATCAAAGTAATACTGGCTTCATAGAATGAGTCTGGAAGTTTTCCTTCCCTTTCTATTTCTTGGAATAGATTGAGAAGGATAGGTATTATCTCTGCTTTAAACGTCTGGTAGAACTCCCCTGGGAAGCCATCTGGTCCTGGACTCTTATTTGTTGGGAGATTTTTGATAACCGATTCAATTTCTTCGCTGGTGATGGGTCTGTTCAAGCTTTCTATTTCCTCCTGATTGAGTTTTGGAAGAGTGTGGGTGTTCAGGAATTTGTCCATTTCTTCCAGGTTGTCCAATTTGTTGGCATATAATTTTTCATAGTATTCCCTGATAATTGTTTGTATCTCTGAGGGATTGGTTGTAATAATTCCATTTTCATTCATGATTTTATCTATTTGGGTCATCTCCCGTTTCTTTTTGAGAAGCCTGGCTAGAGTTCATAGCAGCACTCTCAACAATAGCCAAATTATGGAAAGAGCCTAAATGTCCATCAACTGATGAATGGATAAAGAAATTGTGGTTTATATACACTATGGAATACTACGTGGCAATGAGAAAAAATGAAATATGGCCTTTTGT
>NW_024412377.1:45332048-45349228 GCF_014898765.1 Herpailurus yagouaroundi
TTAGAGTGGGAGAGAGCCAAAGCATAAGAGACTGTTGAGAACTGAGAGCAAACTGAGGGTTGATGGGGGGTGGGAGGGAGGAGAGGGTGGGTGATGGGTATTGAGGAGGGCACCTTTTGGGATGAGCACTGGGTGTTGTATGGAAACCAATTTGACAATAAATTTCATATATAAATAAAAATAAATAAATAAATAAATAAATAAATAAATAATGTTATATTTTAAAAAACAATAAAAAAAAATAAAAAGAAGAACAAAGTTGGAAGACTTACTAAGTATCATGATTTATTACAAAGTAATAGTAATAATGATCATGCTACATCAGCATAAGGATAGAAATAAAGAGACCAATGTAATTAATAAAATGGAAGAAAAAGAGTTCAGAAACAGACCTTTTATACATATGATATATGTATAGATGATAGATGATATATGTATAGATGATATATGTATAGATGATAGATGACAAAGGGGACAGATACTACAGTGAAGTAGGGAAACCAGGGTCTTTTCAGTAAATTATGCTAAATAAATTGGATATCCATATGGAAAAAGTACATCTCAAGTCCTATTTCATACTGTATGCAAAAATTAACCTAGGTAGAATGTTCACCTAAAGAGAAAAAGTAAAACACTACGTTTTTATGAGATCATAGGAAATTATCTTTATGATCTTGAGGCAGGTGGGGGGAAGAGTTCTTATACAAGACTATTTCAGACTTTAAGAACTCCTCTCATCATAAAACGAAACAAAACACCATAGAAAGAGGGAAAAGTCCAACAGTGATGTGGGAGACTATGTCTGCAATACCTTTATCTAACGAGCTCACAACCAGAACACATAAACTCCTAAACATCAACAGAAAAACAGAAAAATGGCCAAACGGACACTTCCCCAAAGAGGATATTCAAATGGATGAAAAGGAGCTCAAATCCATTATTAAAGAAATGTAAATTAATACTACAATGAGATACCAGAAAGGCTACAATGAAAAACAAAACAAAGCAAAAAAAAACAAAAAACAAAAATAGCAAGTATTGGCAGGGGTGTGCAACAGTAGCAACACTCATACAGTGTTCATCCAACATAACCACTTTGGTAATACATACATATATTTAAAGTATAAAGTACATATCCTACTACCCTCTTAAATACTTGCTCTACAAAACACCTAACAATGTGCACCAAAGGACATGCGAGATTATTCACAGCAGCATGAATCTTAATAGCCAAAAGTGAAAACAACTCAAATGCCAAATGTCCATCAACAGTAGAATGGATAAACAAAGTATGCCGTATTCATACAATGGGTAATATCCAGAAATAAAAATGAACTATTACTATACCCAGGGATCAATCTCAAATACAATATCAAGCAAAAGCAGCTAGATATGAAAGAACACCTTCCGTGTATTTCCATTTTTTATAAAGTTCAAAAACAGGTAAAACTAAAACCTCATGAAAATTAAAATTGAAATATAGGGATAATGACTCAAATTGGGCTTGAAGTGGGTTTCTGTGAGTATTCTGCATTCTGATCTGGTTGCTGGTTTCATGAGTGTATTCATGGTGTACAAATCATGATGATGTCTACTTTTGATCTATGCACTTTTCTGTATGTATATTTCCAATTAGTTAACGGAAAAAAAAAATGTTGGATTTGATGAACTTGCCTAGGTAAAGGAGAGTGAAGACCTTGACAACCCACAATATTTATAGCCTAAGCAGAGGAGGAGACATTCAGTGAAAGGCATCAGGAAGAGACAAAGATCTACGATCCAGGTCTAATTCATTTTGGCTTTCAGCTACAGAACCCATAGCAGTGTCTTCATTCAATTATTCATGTACCAATTCAACAAACGCTTTGGAGCACTGACCCTGTGCCAATTACTGTGCCAAACTCTAGGCATAGAACAGTTACCAAAAGGAAGTAAATGCTGCTTTTAAGGAGGCATGTGCTTTGTACATTGTACATTAAATTATTTTGAGTGAACAAATTAGTGAATGAATACAAAGCAACATTTGAAGTTGGAAGTCCTGTTAATTGGTAAACTCCTCCTTTTGATTTACAAGCTATGGACATAACCACAGGCTCGCTGAAGCCAGATATAAATGTCTATGTTTCTGCACTGGAATTGGATTTTGTGATTCCTGATTCCCTTATAGGGTTATCAAATGCATGTTTACCCAATTTTTCAAATTCTATCTGGTTTTGTTCTTTATGGCATCTTCAAAATATAAAATATTAAATTTCTCTGCAATAAAGTAGAAAAAAACAGAATTCAAACTAAATATTATATAGTAGCTCTCTGTATTCCTCTCTCCATAGAAAGCTCAATATCAAGATGAAAGCGAATGAAGTTGTGCTACATGAATACAAATATGGATAATTACAATAAAGTCTGAGACACACATTTTTTTTTTACCAGTTATATTTTTACCTATTCATTTGACAAGAAAAACATTTCCCAAGCTTGTGATGACTTAAGAACTCCCTCAAAATGTTTTTCCAGAGTATTCAAGATAGAAATGTGTTAGCATTTGTGTTTGTGTGTTCATACAGGAACAGTAATCTACACAAGTCTTGCTCAGAGGATAAAGAAATACACAATGATGGTTCAGTAATTAGCATCTTCATTATGCTTTGTGCTTTACAAATTATCCTACCACCTTTAGAGCACATCCACCATGACTCTCTCCTTTTTTTCTTAATGTTTATTTATTTATTTTGAGAGGGAGAGTGTGTGTATGCAAGCGAAAGAGCATGAGTGGGGGAGGGGCAGAAATAGAGGGGAGAGAGAGGATCCCAAGCAGGCTCCATCTCACGGGCTGTGAGATCATGACCTGATCCAAAATCAAGTGTCAGATGCTTAACCAAATGAGCCACTCAGGTGCGCCTCTTTCATTTCTTACATGATGCCATGAGAATGGTTTTTTATCTGTATTTTACACGCACACAAACACAGCAAAGGCCCACCATTGAGACACGTGCGGTACCTAGTCCCAGGTTGCCTAAGTGTCACAAACACCACTAGAATCCACAATTTTCAGTCTCTAAATCCAGAGTTTTTTCTACTTACCCCATATAGTACAAAATCTGTCTCAAGTTGGATTTTCTGGAAAGCAAATTCTGAAACAATGAAATGTGCAGTATATTTATTGAGGGAGTACCCTTGCAATTAACACTTGTGAAAGCGAAGGGAAGAAAACAGGTTTCCACAGAGAGAGAAAATGAGCTTGGCCAGCCCACAGGGGAGTCAGGAAATAAAATGGCCAGCATTCTTCCAAAATGGCCAGGCTTTTATATCCCCAGCCTCAATCAGTCATTGGATGTGAGCCACCTAGGAAGGTGGGCCACCTGGGAAGACCATGAGATTGGATGGGGTGACTTTCTACAGCTGATGCAATGCTTGAAGTTGCTGCCAGCTGAAGGCTGTTTACTGACAAGCATTTTTGGTAGCCTGGGCGAACAGCTTCCTTGAAGGGAAAACTGAATAGCACATTTTTCTTTTGTCACCAATCTTACCAATGATCGCTTAAGTCAATCAATATTTTTCTGGTCTTCCTAACTTTCCAACAAGGATATCCTGTTGCTTCCTAAATACTATGGAACTTGTTTGTGGGAACATGTCTCTGGACCACAAATTAACATGGAAATACGGACCTATGGTTATCATTTTTACTCTTCCTTTTAAGCCAAAAGTAGCCAGAGATAGAAAAACTCTCATTTTAATACACAGAAAGTGACCCTTTCTCAATCATACATGGGACAGGCTTCCTGGCTTTTTTATATTTTGTTAGACAGTGAGTAAGTGTAATGGACATTCAAATGTGAAGGCATTTTGGAGAACTTATATCCATGATCATACGATAGAGTAATCTCCCTTAAATTAACTGTGGTACATTTAGTAGTTAGTCTCAATTAATGTCATCTCCCCAAAACCTTATTATAGTTTCAACCTGTAGTACCTCTGTATCCAGCATGCTTTATACATTTCCCTGTGGAGAGGAATAACTTTGTTTTGTCTTAAACGTGTCTATAACTTCTGCCAGAAAACACTGGCTGCCATCATGATTATCAGCCTCATCATTATAACAACAGTTATTAAAGTTTTCTATTTTCTAAGATTTCACATGTTTACCTCATCCAGCTTTCACAATATTACCACTAAATAAATATGGTAGAAAGACAAGATATATTAGAATGGTCAAGGGGTGCCTGGGTGGCGCAGTCGGTTAAGCGTCCTACTTCAGCCAGGTCACGATCTCGCGGTCCGTGAGTTCGAGCCCCGCGTCGGGCTCTGGGCTGATGGCTCAGAGCCTGGAGCCTGTTTCCGATTCTGTGTCTCCCTCTCTCTCTGCCCCTCCCCCGTTCATGCTCTGTCTCTCTCTGTCCCAAAAATAAATAAACGTTGAAAAAAAAAAATAATGGTCTAGAACCTTTGGAAGTATGGTAGGGGCAACGAGAAGATCTTGACTCACCCCAGGATAGACATTAGTCACACCCCCCCCACCCCAACCTGACCATAGAGTTTTTGCTGTGCTTGGGTAAAAACTGCTTAGCGCATGTTACTTAACATCATGTTATTGGTTGGTTGGTAATACAGAAAACATCAACTCTATTAAGTATGTTTAAAAAGAATTTTTAATATGCCACCAGAGAGAAACTGGAAAACAAGAAACAGCAAATCACCTGCTTTTAGAGAAGGAAAAGATCTTGAGTGATAAAGGTGATAAAGTAGAAAGTGAAACCATAACCTACTGGTGAAATAAAACCATTCAACCAGAAGTGAGCACTAGCACATAGGAAAGCTCCCTCAAATAGTGGTATTTGGTGGAATACTGGTTAGTGTTCTTAAAGAGCGAGAGATTTATCTATTAGCTGATTCCTTTACCGCTATTTGGGGCACTGACTTTTCAAAAGTACCTGTGAATTCTAAATATCTGCCTTGTTTCTTTTCTCTAAGCATCTGGGTAACTGAACTTACCCAATACCAAATTTACCCAATTTAACCCAATACCAAAGAGGTATTATTGGCAATAAAACTGCTCTATTCTGGAACCTTTTATTATTCCTTGTTTTGGGATTCTGCTTGGCAGAAAACCATTGCAACTTTAATAGGAAAATAAGGAACTCTGCACAAAACTCAGAAATAATTTTCATAATTAATACAGAGGAAAAAAATGGAAAGGGAGCTAACATTAATGGAGGACCTTGAATGTGCCAGGCACTAGGGCAGTTCTTGGCATACACTGCCAGTTATAAAATCTCTGTGAAGAAGGCACTGTCATTCCTAGTTTCAAATGAAGGTGCTGGGCTTCAAAGAAGTTGAATGCTACATTAATGACTGAGTGAATAGGAAGTAGGCACTTCCCTAATCCTCTCTCAAAACGCACGTATAATGGTTGGGCCCCAAATTCTTCTGATCCCCAAACCAGGATCTTCTTGATGCTCTACATATCTGAGGAAGCAAAGACACTGAACCCAAATTTCTTCATCTTTTCCCCCACATTTCTCAGTCTCTCAAACAAATTCCACATCATCAAAGGTCCCTTCTGTTCTCAAAGCACAGTGTCCATAAATCTCCATTTTTCTCCAACTATTACTTCAATAAGTTGCTTGACATTTCCATTATCTCAAAGGTCTCTTCCAGCTATAAAGTAAGGAACAATAACCCCAAGACTATACAGTTTTATTAGTAATTTCGTGTCAGAATATATATATATATTCTGTATATATACACATACACATATATAAACAAATATGTATCTTCTCCTTGGAAAAGTCTAAGCCATTTTTTCTTAAAGTATTGCTTCTGTTCATTCTTTCTCCCCTCTTCTTCTGGGGCCCCAATTCTACTTATGTTAAGTCTTTTCACTGTGTCTCCATATCCCTTATGTTGTTGTGTTTTGTTTTGTTTTTTGCACTGGCATCCTTTTGTCTGTGTTTCAGGCTGGGTATTTTCTTCTTTCTTGCGCTTCTCTACACTGCTAAATATACAGTTAAACTTATCCCCTGAGATACTAATTTGAAATATTGTTGTTTTCATTGATTCTTTTTTGGAGATATTTATTCCTTTTGTAAATATCAGTTTTCTATGGAAATTTCCCATCTTGTCCTTTAATATCTTGAGCATATTAGAGTTATTTGAAATTCATCATTCTTAATATCTGAATTTCTTGTGGTCCTGTTATGTTCTCATAGTCCTTGGTCAATATTTATCTTTTCGACACCCAGTGATTTTTTTTTTTTATTTGCCCACTGCTTTAGTAGCTCTCCAATATCTTTAAGCAGAATTTTTGGGTGTAACTTTTCCAGTATTCTTAGTGGAAATGTTCATTTCAAACAAGAACACTGCTGGAAGTAGAAATCTCCACATAGAAATCTGAATCTATTTTATACTGGAGGAATAAATCAGTATAACACAGTAGGTGAAAGCTCAGACTCCAGAGTCTGATTGCCCCAGGTTTGCATCTGAGTGGCACCATTTATTAACTGTCACTGAGCTAGTAAGCTGGACTTTTTGAGCCATTTTATCTAACTATAAAATGGGAAAATTGAGGCACCTTTCTCAAATGATTGTTATGGGGATGAAATGGGACAGTACCCATATAATGTTCAAACTAGTGAATAGCGTACAGTTAGTGCTCAATAAATATAAGTTGTTATCACAACCACTTAAATACTACTAATTACTGCCAACATTTCTACCACTTTTACTACCATGAAAAACATAAAAATTCAAGTATATTTACATGCTTCATTTGTATGCTACAGGAACTCTGTAAGATATATGATACTGACTTACACCCATTTTCAATCTCAGAGAGAGTGAGCTTCAGACCATCGAAGTGATTAGTAAAGAGATCACACAACTAAGAAGTAGCCAATCTGACAGTCACACACTGGTTCCTCTGAACCCAAATTTTGAGTTGTTTTTATAAAATCATTTATAGGGTCTTGTGGGTGGATCAATTGGTTGAGTGTCCAACTCTTGATTTCAGCTCAGGTCATGATCTCCTGGTTCCTGACTTTTGATTTCAGCTCAGGTCATGATCTCCTGGTTCATGAATCAAGCCCTGTGTCAGGTTCTGCTTTGTCAGTGCAGAGCCTGCTTGGGATTCTTTCTGCCCCTTTTCTGCGTGTGCTCCCTCTCTCTCTCTCTCTCTCAAAAAATATATATATTTTTTAAATAATGAAACAAAATCATTTATAAGACAGTTATAATGTTTAGGGTCTGTCTGGCTAAATGTCCTAGTTTAAGGGACACATATCATATTTAAATTCAAGACTTAAAGTTTACCTAATCTTATACCATAATTTCATACATGGGGAAACCAAGTCTCAGAGGGGAAAGGTTTTGGTCTAGTTCGTACAGCTAGAAATGGGCAGAGCTGTAGAAAGAACAAAATCCCAGGTTTTTCTCTACTTCAGTTCACTCTTTCTGTGTCAAAAATATTTGCCTAGCAATAGCTATGATTTTGACCCTGAAACATCATTAATAATAGCAATACATTCTCCCTCTCCACAAAGTAGCCAAGTAACAGACGGATGATCTTATTCCTACTGCTAACGCCCCATTATTGTATTATACCAGCATTAGCATTGTGTCATAAAATTTAAAAATTTAAAGTAGCATCATCTGCTCAGCCAGAAGGTAAAATCAAGATGGATGTTTATGATGTGTTCAATTTAATTACTGGCTTATTGTGTGTGGTTTGGTTTTGTAAATCAATTCAGTAATACCAGTTTCTCATTAGTCTTAGAGGTGTGGGGTTTTTTTCCCCAAGTCCATGGAGTATGCAGTAACTATCCATGGAGGAAATAACAACATCAACCTTTTTTAGAAATACCTACTGATTTACAACAATATGTATGGACCTAAAGGGTATTATGCTAAGTGAAATAAGTCAGACAGAGAAAGCCAAATACAAGATGATTTCATGTATAGATGGAATCTAAAAAACAAAACAAGAAAATGAAACAGAAACAGATCCATAGAACAAACTAGTGGTTGCCAGAGGGGAAGGGGGAGGGAATGGGTGAAATAGGTTAAGGGGATTAACAGGTACATATTTCCAGTTATAAAATAAATAAGTCACATAGATGTAATGCACAACTTAGGGAATATAGTCAATAATAGTGTAATAACTTTGTATGATGACAGATGGTAACTAGACCTATTGCGATCATTTCATAATGTATACAAATATTATAAATTTTAATGTATAATTATAATATATAAAAATAATGTAAAAATAACATGTACAGCCTGTATTCTTATATAAAATATATGAATGCATTTTTAGAATGTATAAAAAATATTTAGTCTTCAATGATTTCTGTCTTGATTCTGCTGCCATCTTACCCTTTTTTAAACAATTTCCTTTACTTCCTCTTTTTCCTCTCCTAATCGAGCACATCTAAGTGTACACACCTGTGGAGTGAATCATGTTAACGAATTCCAACTAAATAGTCCCTTTTCTTCCCAACAGCATTCTTTCCCCAAGTTCAACCTGCAACTTAGTGTGTGAATGAACCAAGGCCACCCTGACCTTTGATTTGTCACCTCTCCTACCTTCAACATTCTTCACGGCTTTAATCCATAGACTATAAATTTAGGAAAGACTATTTTTGGTGCCTCGTATCTTCTCTCTGCTCTCTTCCACTTCCAGTCCCTACCTTACTTTTTAATACTTTCTCCAAGAATTTCAACACTGTTGTAATCATCACATCCAACATCACGTAAGGAACAGACCGGATCAACCAGCTCACCCTAAATTGAAGATTTGAAGTGTTTCTTTGAAGTAAGATTTGGATTTGCCAAGAGAACCAGAGACTGAAAAACTTATACCCCAAGACTGAGTAACTGACTTTTTTTGGGTAGAGGTAGGTATTTCAGATAGATGGTCCTTCATAGTTTTCCTCAAATCACATTTAATTTGCCTCCACAAAAGTGTGACTAATGTCATATCAAAGAGGAAAGTTTCTATTTTATCAGTTGCAGAAACAGTAAGCCCACTATGTACCCTAGCCCTAAATATTCTGTGGAAAGAATACATTTCCTTTATCTGGGGAGAAATACACTTGGTCCCAAAGGGCACAAATTTCTCAAGGTAAAATCTAACAAAGGATGAACTGAAGAACTGGAAATAAAAGCTAGGTTATTATCTGTAAGACCTCTTAAAAATAAAAATAACAGCTTTTTTGAGATTTAATTCACATACTATACAGTTTACCCATTTAAAATGTATACTCCAATGGCTTTTAGCATATTTACCAGGTTATGCAATCATCATCCTAATCTTATTAGAACTTTTTCATCAACCCATAAATATTGAACCCATTAGTAGTCACTCCCCAATTCACAATCCATGAAAAATTAGCCCCTGATGGCAGTTCTAGAGGCGATCCCTGTATGTGTCATATTTGTCGACTTACTTTAAAGGTCCAAAAGCCTGAGAAAGAACTCTTGCAAGTGCTCCGACAAGGGCAATCTTGGCCTACCACAGGGCTGTATTGAACACTCGTAGTTGAAACTACAGGTACATCGAATTACCTGCTAGGCTGCATGTGGTCATTCAGTGTGGCTCTCCAAGTCCAGAGAGCAGCTCAGTGTCAAAGCTCAGCCTAGAACCCAGGTGTTTCTGATTCCAGTCCTGAGGCTTTTTCCACTATCATACTGACTTCTTTGGGATAAACTCCAAAAGGTGCTGGAAATAGTTTCTACCCCAGATCCAACATCAAATTCCTCTTGAACATCCTGAACAATGCCTAATATTTCTTTCCCAGAAAACCTCACTTTTGCACATGTAGAAAAGAGGCATAAATGCACAACAGAGTACAATAAATTACATCCTGGGCCTCCATAGAAAAGTGGAAGGCTTGTGTCCAAGAGGGATAAAGGAACAACTAGAAATCCTGGGGAGGCCCAAACCTCATTTGTGACTTCCCACATTGAGTGAGATCAGCACCTGAGGCAGGTGTGAGCTGAATTATTTCCAGGATTAATTGCTCTGGGCTTTAGTGACAGTTTTCAGTGCTACAGTGACTTCAACCGGGTAGAAAAAACAGTCCTTATTGGTCTTTCTTGCTAAAAATTGCTGAGTCAGCTCTCAAATTCTGTCAGTCTGAGACCAACATAGCATAATTTGAAAAGAAGAGTATAGAAGTAAAAGTTTAGGTCATAGGGCACTGTTAGAGAAAAGTGATGGACCTACAAAGGGAAGTAGAGCAGATGTGCCTTTTCTGTTGTAATAACAGGAAGCTCTGTGGTGACTTTTGCATTTAAAAAAAGTCTGTTTTGTCCAATTCCTTGAAAATATCTCACCTGAGGCAGAGAGTATAGCAGAAAAGGCATAATCATGGGTATATGAAACAACAAACAAAAATCTGTTCCAATCATTGTGACCTTGGAAAAACAATCTCTTCTATATAAGTTAATTTACTCTTCTGATTATATTACACATTATATAGCTGTTTTGAACAGTAGATGGTAAGAGGTATGTAGAGTTGTGTAACAGTGCCTGGAACATAGCAAATAGCTATTATTATGAATACTATTCAACTCCCTCCTCCCCTCCACAATTTATCCTCGTGTTCTCTCCCCACAATCTTAGTGCCAAAGATACTGAAAACTTAGTTTGAGTCAAGGACATAGTGATTAAAAGGGAGCTAATATTTACTCCTCCCAATGACATTTAAAAACATCTAAGGGCATTGAAAGATATAATGAAGCTTTTATCCAATGGTGGAATTCTTGCAATAAGTCAATCACGAGAAGGTATTTCGGGATGTGTGATGGCCCTTGAAATTACTATACCAAAGATAATACCTCTTTATTTGATGTGTAAGAGGTACATCAAAGACATACGGTAAAAATGTTTGTTATAGACGTCAGCTGTCATGTGGGATACCTCATAATAGGCCTTCATAATGACAGAGTTCTGACCATATCCATATTGGTCAGGAGTTTTCAGCAGACTCTGGGTAAGTTGTTTAACTTTGTGAACTTCTGTCTCTCTGTCTGTCACATGGGTTTAACTGGCTCTTTCCCCGAATAAGGGGGGATGTGCAATTCTCTGTCAAGTTCTGGGTGGGAAGACGGGGCTTACAGGATGTAGGAGATGGAGTAAAAGAAGAACAGGAAGATATCCAGGGGTGAAGTTGGGATCAGGAAAAATAAACAGTGCTACCACAGAAGGTCTAGAGAAATTCTCAAAGGCTGAAGTGCATTTGATGGGCTCAGGAGGCACTTCCTATATATAGAAAATAAACTGTTATGGACACTAAAGTAACTGTCATAAGAACTCCATCTTGTCTGATCATCTCACAGAGTTGTTCTGCAATCCAAATAAAATAATCTGCATGATGACAATTTGAATGTCAGAAGTATTATTATTGCAACTTTATGAAAAAATTGACTTTTTATACCAGAGGAAAAATATGTCCTGACCATTATAGGATAAATTAGATTTCACAGCTAGTTCAGAACTTAAAGTTAACATAAAGACAAACAAATAAGTTATTATGTGGTTACCAGTCAGCAATATGGGCATAGGGAAAGAACACCGTAGTTACAGGTAAGAGTCAGATATTGGAGTTCTGGCCATGCACTTAGCAACTATGTGACCTCAGGCAAGAAGTGTAATCTTAGTTGCATCATCTGAGGAAAAAATAGGGATAATTATGCCTGTCTTAGTGCATTAATGGATTTTTGTTAGGATATAGAGATTGCAACATGAAAGCACTTCGTAAATGGAAATGTGATATAAAAATTGTAATAATAGGTAAAACTTAGCCTTTTCTGAATTTCACCAGCATTAAACTCACCAGAAATTCTTGCCATGGCATTATACATCTTGCTGACAAATCTGTCCCACGGCCACCCCTAAACAGTTAAACACGCAAACATGCACACACACAGAGAGATTTCAAGCTATCTTTATAAAGTCAGATGTGTCCTCAGAGAACAAGTGGATGAAACACACAAGTGGGCTGGACCTCACCCATTAGAACCATTTCTATGAAATATATACAAGGAGCTTTGTTATTCTCCTGGAAATTAATAGGTTCCTTTGAGCAGAACTGGGATGGGGTACTTTGCCCCCCAGTCAGCAGCAGCCTGACTGGATGACTTCACCTCCTAAGGCTATAATTGCACTGAGAGCAACTCGCATCAAGCCAGTTTCAGAAGGATTGCTTCTTTCTCTATTATCTTTTCTTCTTCTTAAGAACAGGCTCTCCTCAGCTGACATTCTGCAGTAGGAGGAAGACAAGTGACATCCAAGGGCTCATAGCCAAGTGTTTGATTGGAACATTGATACTGAATGTGTCTTCTCAGAGCTTCTGGTGCCCAAATTACCCACGCCCCCACCCTTTTGGCATATGGGCATTTTGCAGTGAAAACCAAGTTGGCATCTGGGCTCATCCTTAATGATCTATCTTATAGCAACATTTAGGGCTGTATTTAAATGTCCCAGATATATTAATAATAAAAAAATGCAGTAAAATTAAACCCCAAGTTAAATCAGGTTTTATTTATTTTAATTGTTTTTATTAATATGGATAAATTTAGAGTCAGGCAGAAAATACAGGCACTTGGTCCTTTACTGGATTAGGGCTTAATTTTATTTTTATTTTCATTGTGTGTTTTTTAATTTGCACAATTAATGCATGCAAGAGTATAAAACTCAGATAATATAAAAAACAAAGGAAAGGAGGAAGCTTTACTTACTATACTGCTATTTGAGATATAAGAAAACATTTTTTTACAAGAAACATGAATAAACTTACATAAGAAATTACAATTGAAGTTAGAAGCAAAAAATGAAATATAATCAGACTTACAACCAGACAGAGAAAGAACATTCCTTAGTAAATCAGCTCAATTTCAGTACTCTCACTAATTAGTGTAAAGAGAGCTTTCAACAAAATTACTAATTAGATTTTTATGAATAATTAGTAATAGGTAAAGTAGAAAAGTACAAAAGGTATAACCGAATAGAGTTAAAGAGAGGTCTATTATTTTTGCCAGGCATCTACAGCAAATGTGTAGATGTAAACTATGATTGGGACGCCTGGGTTGCTCAGTCAGTTAAGCATCTGACTTCGTTTCAGGTTATGATCTCATAGTTTGTGGGTTTGAGCCCCACGTCAGGCTCTGTGCTGACAGCTCAGAGCCTGGAGCCTGCTTCAGAATCTGTGTCTCCCTCTCTCTCTGTCCCTCCCCTGCTCATTCTCTCTCTCTCTCTCTCTCTCTCTCTCTCTCTCTCTCTCTCTCTCTCTCTCTCTCCCTCTCAATAATAAACATTAAAAAAAAAACTAAAAAAAGTAAACTATGATATTTCCTACTAGATCTATCCAATGTTCATTGCATCATTAGTAAAGTTCATTTAATTTAGGTGCTTATATATACATATTTTATCTTTAGTTTAAATATTAGAAACATTTTTTTCTTGCAGTATCAGTGTTCAATAAACCGCAGAAAGAATGCCTCTTTTTATTCTTTTTTATTTTTGAGGGGTAGGTTGGCAGGGGATATCAATCACCTTTGCAAACCTAGCCTCAAAATCCATGTTCAAGGTGAATGCTCTATGTGTTCATCCACCTTTATGAACTGATTGATCTGTTGTAAATCAATTTTTTTTCCTACCTGAGACTGATCAGATTTTTACTCCGTTTACATGTCAGGTTTAGACGTACTTTCCTTGTCTTCATTTATATTCTGAAACAAGGATGACAATTAATAAGATCTCTTTGCTCTTTTTAAATTATTGAATGAATTTGACATATATCATTGTGTAAGTTTAAGATGTACAGTGTGTGACTTTGATACATTTATATACTATAATATGATGGCCACTTATTATCAGATTGCATATTTATAGTACAATATTGTCTATATTCACTACACCGTGATTAGATCTCTATGGCTAATTTACCAATTGTTGCAGGTTGTTCTCTTAAACAACATCAATTTTTTTCCCTTCACTTGCATCCCTTCATAACCACCATTTTACTCCCTATTTTTTACAAGTTTGACTTTTTAAGATTCTACATATAAATGATATCATACAGTATTTGTCTTTCTCTGAGTTATATCACTTAGCATAATGTGTTTGAGGTATACCCATGGCAGGATATCTTCCTTTCTCATGGTGGAATAATATTCTATTATGCATATAGATCACATATTTTTTGTCCATTCATCCATTGATGAACATTTCGGTTGTTTCCATGGCTTGCCTATTGTGAACATGCTGCAATAAACATGGGAGGGTGTATATCGCTTCAAATTCCTGTTTTCATTTCCTTTCCTTTCACTCCCATTTCCAGAAATGGAATTGATGGATCATACAACAAATCAATTTGTATCTTTTTTTGGAAACTCGATATTGTCTTCCATAGGGGTTGGATCAATTTACATTGCCACCAACACTGTCTTTTCACCACATCCTCCCAGCACCTGCTGTCTTTTGTCTTGTTGATGTTAGCCACTCAAACAGGTATGAGGTGATATCTCTATGTGGTTTGAATTTGCATTCCTTTGATGTTTAGTAATGTTGAACTTCTTTTCACGTGTTTGTTGCTGTCTGGTTTCAAACTATACTGCAAAGCCATAGTAATGAAAATAGTACCATATGGGCACAAAAAATATATATACATAGACCAATGAAGCAGAATAGAGAGCCGAGAAATAAAACCTAGCAGATACAGTAAACTAATACTTGACAAGAAAGCCAAGAATACACAATGGGGATGGGGTGCCTGGGTGGCTCAATCGATCAAGTGTCGCACTTCGGTTCAGTTCATGATCTCACAGTTCATAGGTTTGAGCCCTGCATGGGGCTTTGTGCTAACAGCTCAGAGCCTGGAGCCTGCTTTGGATTCTGTCCTCTCTCTCTGCACTTCCCCTGCTCATGCTCTGTCTCTCAAAAATAAATAAACATTAAAAAAAAAAAAAAGAATACACAATAGGGAAAGGACAGTCTCTTCAACAAATTGTGCTGGGAACACTGGAGAAATATATGCATAACAATTAAATTATACTTCTAGCTTAACACTATTCACAAAAATTAACTCAAAATGCATCAAAGACTTACATAAGACCTGACACCATAAAACTCCTAGAAGAAAGCATACAAAAGAAGATCCTCAATATTGGTCTTGGCAACATTTTTTTTTAAATGACAGCAAAAAATATAAACAAGAAAAGCAAACATCAGCAAATGGGACTACATCAAACTCAAAAGCTTCTGCACAGCAAAAGAAATAATTAGCAAAATGAAAAGATAATGGAAGAATTTTGTAAACCATATTTCATATAAGGGTAATATCCAAAAAAAGAATTTCCTTGTTTTTATCTATGCCACTTAGCTCAGGATTCAAGGTAGAAGTTCAGTTCCATGGATAGCACCCCAAACAAGGGATGTTATTAACCCTATAAAGAATGATCCACATTCTCAAGGACCTTACAATAAAGTCCTATAAAGTAGAATGATCCACATTCTCAAGGACCTTACAATATTCTTTCAGAGAACACAATGAATCATGAAAAAATAAGAAAAAGAAAGAAGAAAGAAAGAAAGAAAGAAAGAAAGAAAGAAAGAAAGAAAGAAAATCAACCTATAATTATAATTTTAAAAAATAAAAGGGGACACAGGGGAATTGATAATAATCCAATTACTTGGGTGTTTTTTTTTTAATTTTTTTTTTTTAACATTTATTTTTTTGGGGGGGACAGAGAGAGACAGAGCATGAACGGGGGAGGGGCAGAGAGAGAGGGAGACACAGAATCAGAAACAGGCTCCAGGCTCTGAGCCATCAGCCCAGAGCCCGACGTGGGGCTCGAACTCAACGGACTGCGAGATCGTGACCTGGCTGAAGTCGGACGCTTAACCGACTGCGCCACCCAGGCGCCCCAATTACTTGGGTTTTATTCAAGCTACTTCCTCTCCCTGAGCAGCAGTTCTCCCATTTTTACATAAAGAAATTAGATTACACCAAAGATTTCCAGGTTGTTATATTCTCAATCTAGTGAAATTTTAAAAATCAAATTTTGATGACCAAGATAGGATTTTTAGCCTTCAGTTTTGACAAGTAAGGGAATTGAAAATAATTTTTACCTATCAGCATTGTTTCCTTAAAAAAAAAAAGACATTTTAACACACACACAAAAAAAAAAAAAAAAAAAAAAACAACCCACAATCACAGAATAAAGAACAGCACTTACCAAAGTAGGAAACTGCATTTATTTATTCAAAAGAAATGTATTGAATGCTTGTTGTGTGCTATGCTGTTCTTGGTGGTAAGGTAATACCATGGTGAGGAAGCAGACAAGTCTTAATGGAGATCCCATGCAGGAGACTAGGGAGTGGCAACTTTTGCAATCTACCCATTGTACTGATTTATTTAGTCATTTAACCAGGAACTAGTGGAAACACCATGCAAACACTCATTCTTTGATCAGAATTTGGAAAGCACTGCTCCAGAAAATCAATAGTTCCAAGATCCTATGGTTAATAAGGTCCAGAGTTTCTATCATAAATAATTAGTCAGAACAGGGAGTTACTAATGTTGGTTAGAAAAATTTTAACCCAATAAAAGAATCTAAGAGAACATGGAAAGCATTTTATTGTATTTTGATTTTAGGTTGGTGGGAAATGAGGTAATTAAGAAATCTTCAATTTTCCTTGGGATTCAGTATTTTCCACTCACTGGCCAAAACAGTAATACAATTAAGATACCATTATTATCACCATTATGCTCATTATATTGCCCTCTCTGGTAATGCAGAATGGGGGATCACATCCAAACTTCCATAGGATACTGATAGAAAGGGATGACATAGCATTTCCAGGAGATAAGAGAAAATTTAATTTTCTTAATTTGGGTACTTTCTTTGTCTTAGAAGTTGTGATTATAAAGCCACTGGAGGGGCACCTGGGTGATTCAGTTGGTTGAGGTTCTGACTCTTAATTTCAGCTCAGGTCATGGTCCCAGGGTTGTGGGATTGAATTCCTCATTGGGCTCCACACTTAGCATGGAGCCTGCTAAAGATTCTCTCTCTCTTTCCTGTTGCCCCTCTACCCTGCTCACACTCTCTCTCTCTTAAAATAAAAATAGATAGATAGATGGATGGATAGGTGATAGAAAGATAGGTAGGTAGGTAGGTAG